>NC_089598.1:58027096-58327096 GCF_019320115.1 Miscanthus floridulus | reverse complement strand
CTATTGTTAGCTCTTCAAAGAAGATGAATAATGTAAACAAGGATCTTGTAATACAGGAGCCTGTAGAATCAATTATCTCTTGGCAATGAAGAGCAACAACAACCCCATATGAAAGTGCCAGTAGATGAAGCCCTAGAAGGTCTTCAAAGAATTAGTAAATCAGTTTTTCTGATGACTATGAAGTCTATATTAGTAAAGAAATTCAAATAGAGGGTGATCCCACATCATTTGAAGAAGTCATGAGAAGCGTTTACTCGTTTAAATGGCAAGAAGCTATGGAAGTTGAAATGAATTCGATGAATACCAACGATGTTTGGCACTTCGACGAAATTCCTGATGGAGCCAAATAGTAGGTTATAAAAGGATCTACAACACAAAACATGACTCCAAAGGGAATGTAGAAAGATATAAAGCACAACTTGTAAGAAAAGGCTTTACACAAAGAGAATAAATAGATTACAATGAGAGTTTTCTCTCTAGTCTCGTACAAGGATTCTTTTAGAATCATAATGGTGTTTATGGCACATTACGATTTAGAGTTACATTAGATGGATGTAAAGACTACATTCCTCAACGGGGATTTATATGAAAACGTTTATATGGCATAACCCAAAAGATTTTATCATGGATGAAAAGAACATATGGGATGCCGCCTGTATAAATCCTTTTACTGGGTTAAAAGTAAGTCTCTAGACAGTAGTATTTGAAGTTAATGAAACGATAAGAAAGTTTAGGTTTTAAATAAAATGAGAAGGACAATAGCGTTTATGCGAAGTTCAAGAATGGAAAATTTATTTTCCACATCCTGTGAATAGATGACATTCTACTCACTAGTAGTGATGCTAATATGTCATTGGAGAAGAAGAAGTTTTGTCCTCAAGTTTCAATGTGAATGATCTTGGTGAAGCGTCATTGGTTCTAGGAATCAAAATTCATTGAGATAGAAAAAATGGGGTATTAGGACTATTGCAAAGGCATACTTAGAAAAGATTCTAAAGAAATAAAGTATGCATGCGAGTAAACCTATGCCTACTCCTATAGTCAAGGGTAATAGATTTAGAAACTTTAAGTGTTTCAGGAACCAATATGAACTTGATCAAATGAACATGGTTCCATATGCTTCAGCTGTTGGAAGCTTGATGAGTGTACAAGTACAAGTAAGAACTTACCCTGACATAGTTTACGTATCTGGGAAATTTTGATAGAAGTCTAGTCCAGATATAAATCACTGGAATGGAGTTGAGAATATCTTGCAATTTTGCAAAGTATCATAGACCTCATGCTGAGTAAGAAAGAATAGGTACTCTCAAATAGTTGAGGGTACAAATGTTAAGTCTTGGTGAGATTTATAGTGAAATCTACAGTAGTTGCTAACACTCGCAGTTAGAGTATTATTATGGAAAAGCTCCAAAGAAACAGTTATGGTGTCATCTGTGATACATACCATAGTATAGCTTGACATGAGGCTTAAGGAACTAGGCAAAAGGAGGTTAAGGAAATTAGTACCCGGATTTAACAATGGTAGTCAACTAGCAATAACCATTTAAAGTAGTTAACTCCTAAGACAACAGGTCAAGTGTGCTGCCAAACACATTGACATTAAGTTATATGTTGTAAAGGAGAAAATCCAGAATCATTTTGAAAGCATTGAGCATATGAGTACCAAGCAAGTACTTGCGGATCCGCTTACCAAAGGCTAACCACCCAGTGCGTTCAGAGAACACACAGTCGACATGGGTTTATGGGAAAGCCTATGATTTCTAGATACTAAGGGCCTAGTCGAGTATCTGTTTCGAAACAGAGAGGTGCATTGTAGCTATTAAATCTAATGGCAACTTGACCGTGACGATGAGGCACGCTCTATGCACTGATCTATGATGAAATGAGAAAAAGAAAAAGAAAGTTAAGTTTAAGTCATAAGGTGAGATCAAGTGGAGAATATTAAGTTAATCTCCACCAATTGGCCCAACGGACCAATGAGGCCATTGATCCCGGCCCTAATCGGGGGCGCTCAGCCTTTCTACTAGCTGATTAGGCCCCTATCGCACAGCGTAATAAATAGGAGGTGGGGGTTGGTGCTCGAGACACGAGGTTCACCGCAGCCGACAGCCCTACCATGATTGCTAGTCCTAGTCCAATCTAGAAGGGCGTGCTGTGAGCGACTAGGAAGCACCTTTGCCTTCGCCGCCGCCACCAGACCGGGTCTGCACTGCTGCTATTTCATCGCTGGTGCCATGGGTGTGACTAGGAGACTCGAGGCGAGGTATATCAGCACGTCCCCTCATCTAAGCTAAGTATTACCCACTTATCTACGCCTAAAAGTACTTTCAGTTCTATCACTTTGATGTGTCTTGGTGCAGGATATTTTAACTATCTTAACTGATGATCTGATTGAGGTTTTTTTTAAAAAATAAGTGATCTGATTGAGATCAACACCACATAGTGCAAGCTTTTGGGGTCCCTGTTCGCTTGAGCTTATCAGCTAGAATTAGCCATACTTTTTAGCCATGGGAACAATATTTTTCTCTCATAATAAATCAGCCCTACTAAATTAAGCCGTAACAGCAATAAGTCCCACCGAACATGGACCTCAAAAGCTTGCACTATGTAACTACAGTACACTGCCTACGAGGTGGACACTGAATGCCACTAAATCAATTTCCTGCCTCATGTAAGTATGTAACTACAGTAACTCCACTTGTCATGAGTCGTAACCAGAAAATAGTTCTATAATTATCTTTATGTTCTTTACTTTTCATTTCAATGCATCTTTGCAATCAACTCTCTCAAAAATTGTAAAGGAATTTCTATTAGCATATATACCATCTTCATCTGTATCTTTTCAAATTTCAGTTTTTAACCAATCGTCAATGAATATAATATATATAGTGTAACGCCACTTTAGAAATTGTAAAAAGAATCTACATGCAAAGCTACACTTTGTTTTTTTCTTGCAGAATGACCATATATAATACTCCTGCTCTGATACGTCGACGTGTTATTTGTTGATTTTTTTTTATACATTGAATATTTCTAATAGAAAAAACTCATAGTGATTAAAACAAATGATTTCAGACCATGTTCTCAAATAATGAAAATATGCTTATTATTTATACAACTTATATTTTTCAATTTTTCCCATTCTACCAAGGTGCTATAACCAAACATTGCAACATAACAACATAACCCTCTCTGACCATGATACACATTCGGCTTATTCTTTTTTTAACATACTACAGTTCCTTTTGGGAATTAGTTGATATAAATAACTAAAGAGAAAAAATAGAACCTTGATGGATTTTAAAATAGTTTATAGGGTTCCCAATGCAAAATTGTTTATTATTTTTTATTATTTTCTGATTTATGAAAATGATGAAATCATTTTTTTATTATTTTCTGATTTATGAAAATGATGAAATCAGTTTCTATGTAATTAGATTTGTAGATTTCTTAATATGTTAGTCTAAGCGTCACCATAGGCGTAGATGAAAATTTGTAACCCCGGTGCAACGCACAGGAACGGATACACAGATAATGGCTAGTGTGTGAGTCTATGTGATTATCACCCAATCAATAGATCGATTAATTAATGGATCTGGCTGATTGTTCTTTTGCTTAGCTACCTGTGATGCAATATTACTGCAATGTAGAGTGTGGATCTGCTTCATTCCTCACGGTTTACCTTGCCTGATCACGAATCACTGCTATAATCTACGACGGTCTATGGCCCTGTTCATTTGTCTTATGAGCCGTACTATTTCAGCGAACTGAATAATGTTTTTTTCTCACAATAAATCAACGAACAGTACTTTCAGCCATGGCTTTTCAGCAAAGCGAACCGGGCCTATGTATTCAGGCTGATTTAGTGCTGCTTTTTGTTTGGGTCATACCATACTTTTCTTAGTATTGGAATTTGGAAAATTCATGGGCCCGCTGTAGTAGGACTTATAATGTTGCCTACTTATGTTGATTGCCACTCTTTCAATTTCATGTAATGGTATTGTCCAAAACATTTTCTTACCTGTGAAGTTACTTGCTCACTTGTGAAGATAGCAATTTCGGGCAAGCGCTGGACAAGCTCATCAAGCCTCGCGTCCCCCGACACGGACAACCTTCGTGACATGGTGGTCCGTATCTAGGTAGCCGTTGCTGTGGCCTTCGGCAGTGCAAGCGTGTAGTTCTAAAAAATTGTGCCCCGTGCAACCCATGGGCATATATCTAGTGAGAATAAAAATATAGGTTTGTTTTCTTGATCCATGCCGTTATAATTCTCCAAGTTCGCCATTACAATTCGCCTATTCAAAGATATGTGATTTGGGATTTGTGCTCTAAGGATGGTGTCGATGAAATCTGGTCGGCAGTCTACCGAGGGGTATGCTCACGGTAGTAGATGAATCGGTGGAGGTGCACGTGAGGAAATCGGATGGTGACACAGAACACAAGAGACAACGATTAGACAGGTTCGGGCCGTTGGCTTGACGTAATACCGTACGTCTCGTGTCTTTGTGGATTGTATTACGTGTGTTCAGATGAAAATGAGGGGGTCCCTACCCGCCTTATATAGCTTGGGGGTAGGGTTATAGATCAATTATTTCCATTCTGATCGGTTTACAAGATAGGCAAGTCACAGATCGTACAATATCTATCATATCCGAGCAGATTTCATAGATCACCGAGGATAATCACTGTTGCCTTGTGAAGCACGTCGTCCTATGGCATACTTTGTGTGGCGTTGTTTTGTGAGCTAGGCCTCGACTAGTGGCACGACCCGTGCATAACCTTATGGGCTGGGCCTCCCCTAGTCGCTCGGCCCACATGGAGCCTTACAGGGTACCGAGGGGTCATAGCCCCATAGCTAGTCCCCTGAGCACCTCACATTCCGCTGAGCAACACCATCTTGCGTCCATATGAGCTGTCCAACTTGCAGCAACTCATCAGGATCAGTCTTCCAACTAGTTCAAATAGGGGCCGAGCTATTGAAGCAAGCAGTCCGAGCAGTTCGAACGAGCGTCCAAGCTATCGAAGTGGGTGTCCATGCAGCCGAGACAGGCGTCCAACCAGTTTAACTAGGCATCAAGCTCGAACTCACTCGAAGTCATGGTTTGCCACAAGGATGTAAGGAGCTCAAGTAAAAATTTTAAAGTCTTGGTTGGTGAAGTGCACACACTTAAGTGCCAATTGCGATGGTCCTGACAGCGTGGTCATTAGGGCAGAGCATAGGCGGAGACTTGACGAAGTCAAAACACCATGATTAAGAAAAAGTATGTGCACTGCAAGGTGCATTGTACACAATATAGTCTGCGAGCCTGCTGGAAGATGATGAAGGAATCTTGTAGCAGGGTCAAAGAAAAATATGCAGTCCCCATCATTGCCGAAAGATCAAGTAATCAGGGAACCAGTACATTCACCGCAAGGTGAAGTGTACACACTTAGTCCTCAAGCCTGCTGGAAGATGATGAAGAAATCTTGTAGCAGGGTCAAGGAAAAATATCTTGGCATAGATGCATTATGAATTCCGTCGACCCAGCGCTAAGTCTGGAGATTCGTTTCGTCAGTTCCGCATCCAACATGATTTAACTGTCGTGGTCCACCTTGCTCATTTGGCGGTCCATCAACGTGCTGGCGGTTTTCAAGAGGGAATGCGACGAGTCAGGCGTGGTTTCCAAAAATCCCTAGAAGGCAAAGGGTCGGGGGTCAAACCAGTTATATAGTGCCACTGCCCTAGCGCACATTCTCCACCTTGCTCTTGCCTCTTCATCTTCTTCCTTGTGCCCACACAACATCACCCAGCAACTGCTCTGCCATCTTAGCAACCTGCAAGCTCCTAATCTACCACCATTCCTCAGATCGGCGAGATGGCGCCCAAGAGAAGCTACAGCAGCTTGAGCAAGGCATCGCGCGAGCTCAATCTCATCAAGCAATGGGTGAGCTCCATCAGCAAGCCAGGCAGGTGCTCAACCAGTTGGTGGTGGACAACGTGTTGCCTAGATAGGGTGACTGGCGGGATGGCGTCCTTCTCAGTGGTGGGAGCTTTCCTACCCCCCGTAGCTGATGAATTGGTCATGTTTGAAGATTATTTCTATCACAGATTTGACTGTTCCGATCCATCCGTTCCTCTGCTGATTGATTGAGTTTTATGCCATTAGTCTTTGCAATCTAGGGCCCTAACTCCATTCTTCATGTCTCTGTCTTCAGTCCATTTCTGCAAAGCTTATCTTAGCATTCTCCCACATTTTCATCTCTTCCGCCACTTTTTCTGTTTGAAATCTCAGTGGGGGGTCTAGATCTAGGCTTGTGGGTAGCGCAGTACTTGTAGCTGCTGGATGGGATGGTTGGGCAGTACATCACTACTCCATTGAACACAAACATGAAGTACTAGGCACAGCGATGGTTCTACATGCCACATGGGGAACATTATGTGGCGTGCAACATTGATCAGATTCCCGTGAGTAACGCTAGGTGGTCGGAGATATCTAGTGCCTAGTGGAATGGAGCAGGTGAGGGAGCTCCTGGTGTTGATTGACCGAAGGAGAGTAGATGGGGTCATAGTGGCAACGAATTTTACTTTTCGGTAATGCTATCCCAGCAAGGAGAGGGCACACCCTTGTATATGAATTCCGGGGGATACTGACGGGACTTGAGAGGTGCCTGAGCCGATTGACCGAGAGGAAGTCAAGCGGTGGATTGGGTTGTAGTTCAACCTCATGGGGCACCGCAAGGTTGACGACTAGCATAGGGCCTTCAGTGTTGGGAACCTCCCACCATGGGTAAGAGTCTTTGTATTAGTTTGGCCTAATTCCTTTTTGTTGCGATGTACTCATTTGTGCTCTTGAAGATCCATGGGTAGGACCGAGCAGCATACTTCTCAGCCGTGCCATCAACAGACTGGCCGAGGGGTGTTGATGCCTAGCCGAGCAGTCCCTAGCGTCAAGCCAGCTCGAAGGCTGGTGGGGATAGCTTAGATGACAATGACGATGAAGACAGAGGTGAGCGGACATCAGATGTCCATGAGAAACTTTGTGGGAAGCTGCCCGCTAGCGAGAAGCTATCCCCAAAGAGAAGGAAGATGGCAGGATCGTCCCATCGAGAAGAGCGGCCGATGAACATTGTCGCTCCCGTTCACCCCCGAAGATGACAAATGGTGGTTTCAAGCTCATCGAATGATGATGGGTTGGAAGCACCACCATCTCTAAGGGAAGCGATGCCACCACCAGTAGTGCCAGCTAGAGCAGAGACCCATGAGATGCAACGGACATGGCAAGCCACGGCCATGGTGCCTGGCGGTGTTCGGGCACCGTCAGCAGCGATAACTCATGTGGCACCAACATCGATAGCCCGGGCAGTTGCTAAAGCCCCCGAGATCATAGTTACACCCCCTATGGTATCAGCGCAGGTGACCACCATAGTCCCTGAGACCACGCGGATGACTTCGACGATAGCGGTGGAGACACCAAGTGGTTCGGGTGGTGGGCCAACGGGTAGCAGGCAGGGGCATCGATTTTGAGTACACAACAGGAGTCATAGTTGTAAGTACCTTGTTTACTTGCTATGTTGCTTCGGTATGGTAGTTTGCTTCTTTAACATATTGTTGCTTGTTGAAGCGCAGAGTCGATGGAGGAACTGCAGCCATCGACTGCTAGCGACGAAAGGTGCATGGGGGAGCTAGTGGTTCCTCCCACTGACTCACCATAGACAAGAGCAAATCTAGTTGTCCCTACCTTGGAACAATCAATAGCTATAGGGCCGACCAGCCCTACTACGCGAGAGCCCTCGACAGTTAGATCGACATCGCTTGGCGGTGGGTTGCACGACAAGGGAGATCCTAGTTTGGAGGAGATGTGGGGTGCAGCGACAACGTCAAGTGGCCTTGCCAGAGCAAGTATGGAGCCCACAGGTGATGTGCCGAGCAATGCGGTGTGAGGCCCACCAGTGGTTGCTGAACAAGTGACGACGAGGGTGCAGGCGGTGCTTGGACACTGTGTCCGAGCATGGCAGCAGCCGAGGAGGGCGCCTATGTCGATGGCCACCATTGAGGTTGAAGAGATAGTGCGGGAGCCCACCCCGCCTCTCTAACTTCTCTACACAGTCATTCAGCGTAGTGAAGAGTTTGAGATGCTGGAGGAGGGGGAGGCGAGCGCAGAAACAAAGAAACTGAGGGCCAATTTGACGTCAATGATTAGCCATATTGAGGTAAGCTTGAAGAGATCTTTTTTGTCCCTTGAAGAGTGCGATCTGTTAATCCATTTGTCCTCTGCAGAATGTGCTGAAGGTGTCCGAGCAGCGCCTAACAATAGCTAGAGGAGATGACTCCAGTACTAGAGGAGAATAAGAGTTTGCAAACATCGGTGAATGACCTCCTAGGTGTGCCTTCTTGAAGAGCGCCACCGTAGGGAGGACATAGAGGTGAAGGTTCTGGCATTGGAGAAGGATTTTCAACAAATGGAGGCTGAAGGGCTAGTCAATGGCAGAGTAGATTAGCCATAGCGCTAATCGAGAAAAAGGTTTGGCTCAGAATTTTGCTTTGCTATTATTCATTGTTGTGACATGTCTGTCTGTTGTACGTAGCATTAGGAGATGGAGCTCAACCTGTCCTAGGAAGCCATTAGCCAGCTTCTGGAGGCAAAGGAGAAAATAGAGGAGAGGGCTAAGAAGGCCATTGAAGACCTTTGCTGTGAGTATTTTTTCATGCAGTTTTAACTTGTGCGGCCTTAGGCATGCGTTTAACATATAGTTGTGTCGTTTGCAGAGTATCGACATCAGTCTCAAGTGCAATTCCAAGTGCTCATGGAGTAGGTAAATACTCGAGATGATAAGCTGGAGATGATGATTGTGTAGATCCAGCCTGTGTTGGGACCGCATCGGTCTAGAGCATCTCGAGGGAGGACAACTGCTCGGCGACAGGCCGCACCGATCGGTCATGGATCGTTGCCCGATGCCAGTGGACGGACTTCAAGGAGTTCATGCATAGTGTGACCCATGGAGCTATTGAAAGGTCCTATATGGCTAGAGGGGGTTGAATAGCCTATTTAAAAATCTACAAACCAACTAGAGCAATTTGATTAGTATGACAAATAGCGAAATGCAAACTTGCTTTAGCTCTATAAGGGTTGCAAGCCACCTATCCAACAATTCTAGTTACTATGATCACTAGACACACAATTTACTAAGTCACTACTCACTAAGAGCTCTCACACTTGCTACACTAAAGAGCTCCACTAGATGAACTTAAGCTACAAAGCAAGCTCTCAATTCTAGCTACACTAAAGAGCTTACTACAACTAGTTTGCGGGCTATGTAAATGAGTAAGTAAGGTGATTATACCGCCGTATAGAGGAGTGAACCAATCATAAGATGAATACTAAATCAATCACCTGGGAGAATACCAATGGGCAAGAGACAACCAATTTTTCTCCTGAGGTTCACATGCTAGCCGGCACGCTAGTCCCTGTTGTGTCGACCAACACTTGGTGGTTCAGCGGCTAAGAGGTATTGCATGAACCTCGTCCACATAATTGGACACCATAAGAACCTACCCACAAGTGAGGTAACTCAATGACACTGAGCACTCCACTAGAGTTATCTTTTCGGCGCTCCATCGGGGAAGGCATAAGACCCCTCACAATCACCGTGATCGGAGCCAGAGACAATCACCGACCTCCGCTCGATGATCCTCGCTGCTCCAAGCTAGTCTAGGTGGCAGCAACCACCAAGAGTAACAAGTGAATCCCGTAGCGAAACACGAACAATAAGTGCCTCTAGATGCAATCACTCAAGCAATGCACTTGGATTCTCTCCCAATCTCACAAAGATGTTGAATCAATGATGGAGATGAGTGGGAGGGCTTTGGCTAAGCTCACAAGGTTGCTATGTCAATGCAAATGGCCAAGAGGGTGAGCTAGAGTTGGCCAAATGATATTTATAGACACCCCCAAACAATAGAGTCGTTGGCTCAATTATTGGGCTGACTACGGGACAACTAGACGTGCAAGTCATGTGCACCGGACGCGTCCGATCACAGCGTCTGGTCGCAGGTAGACTGCCATGTGTCCCTTTTCAAATGTTTAGACATTGGCGCCCAATGGCTAGCTCTGCGCACAGTAATACCATGTGATCAGACATGATGTTAGAAAATGACTGGATGCGGTAGACGCAGCGTCCGGTCGAGTCCAGAGAGCTCCCAGAGCTGCTCTGGGCCAACCGGACGCGTCCGGTCACACCGGACCGGATGCTCCCAGCGTCCGATGAATTATAGCGTTGAAAAACCGAGACTAGCTGGTTCACACTAGACATGGTCGGTCGCTCTCTGCAACCCTATATCGGCTATATTACTTTGACCTGACGCTGAACAACAACTTGTCAGCATCCGGTCA
Organism: Miscanthus floridulus; assembly: GCF_019320115.1. Taxonomy (NCBI): domain Eukaryota; kingdom Viridiplantae; phylum Streptophyta; class Magnoliopsida; order Poales; family Poaceae; genus Miscanthus; species Miscanthus floridulus. The sequence continues at coordinate 58,316,726 of NC_089598.1, read as the reverse complement.
CTCCACTGAGCCAGAGTCTGGTCACTTACACTTTGTCGCTCACCTCGGGTCCAAATATTAGACGTGTCCGGTCCTGATTCTAGACGTGTCCGGTCACTTCTGTCTGAATACCCTGAAGTCTTGATAAAATACCAGACGCATTCGATAGCCACACCGGACACGTCCGGTCACTCTGTGACCAGCGTGACTAGCTCCTTTTCAACTCTATCTTCTTTACCCTTGCTCAGATGTGCCAACCACCAAGTGTATCACCTTGTGCACATGTGTTAGCATATTTTCACAAATGTTTTCAAGGGTGTTAGCACTCCACTAGATCCAAATGCATATGCAATGAGTTAGAGCATCTAGTGGCACTTTGATAACCGCATTTTAATATGAGTTTCATCCCTCTTAATAGTATAGCTATTGATCCTAAATGTGATCACACTCACTATGTGTCTCGATCACCAAAACGAAAAATGTCCTATCAAGTTTCACCTTTGCCTTGAGCTTTTTGTTTTTCTTTCTTCTTTTCCAAGTCCAAGCATTTGATCATCACCATGCCATCACCATCATCATCGTGTCATGATCTTCATTTGCTTAAACACTTGGAGTAGTGCTACCTATCTCATAATCACTTTGATAAACTAGGTTAGCACTTAGGGTTTCATCAATTTACCAAAACCAAACTAGAGCTTTTAATCTCTCCCTTTTTGGTAATTGATGACAACCCTTTCACAAAGATATGAATTGAAATTTAATTAAATCCATGTTGCTTGCCCAAGCATATTTACCATATGTAAAAGGATATGGACAAGTTTCATGAATCCCATATGGTAGCAATTGCTCCCTCTACATATGTGCTAAGAGTTTAGATTGTAGCTTGCACATATGCTTAGATAGGAAATATAGGAGACAATGTCTACCAAATGATGCTAAGGTATAAGAGATAGACCTTTGAAGCAGTGATACCAATCGGAGTGCACCAATATACCATCCTTAGCACCATTAGTAACTAGACATACATAAAAACTAGAATACCCCATGAGATCAACATTAGAAGTAAGGGTCTAGTTTTCATAATGTGAGCATGGGTCTAGTTACTTAACCTACGCATGCTAGTTTTTCATTTCATCATTCAAACCTACAACTAGCATACACCACACAAGCATGGATATTGAAATTTAAAACTTGTGCCATGCAAGCAAATATATAAAATGCACATTCAAATGCAACATACAAGTTTATGAGCTTACTCCCCCTACTTGTGTACAATTTTTATTGACCCCTTACAATGTCATTTCATTTGTTTGCTCCCCTATCTTACTATCTTCCCTATCTTACTATCTTTGTGAATTTCTCTCCCCCATTATCAACAATTAGCACAAAAAGGCAAGCTCAAATTTTAGATAGGTTGGGGTGAAACCATCTGAAGTGAGGATCATTTTCCCAATTTGGTTCAATCTAGATCACTTGCAAAAGAATATTTAACTTGGTTTGATCCAAGGGCAATCTTCTTCACACCTCCAAAAGAGGGTTATCATGCACCATATTGAGTTAAACACTTATAGCTCATTTTCTAGATTAAACACTAGGTTTACAAACCCACAAACATGTCATATGCTACCACTAGATCATTTCAAGCATACAAGCAATAGTGGTACCATACAAGCATCAAATTCATTTGATTTTCATGAATGAGCCTTGGACATGATAGGAATGACTAGATGCACTAAACAAGTCCTTAGCAATGGATGAATGACATGTCAATCAACTTTATCTTGCTTTGCTCGAAGGAGAGGCATGCCATATAATGGGGGTGCATCAACACATATTTGAAAAATCCAATATGTTCAACTCATTCCTTAGCTTGCAAAACCTTTTCTTGTCTAATGGCTTGGTGAATATATCGGCAAGTTGATCTTCAGTGCCCATACTTTCAATGCAAATGTTCCCTTTTTATTGGTGATCTCTTATGAAATGGTGGCGAACACCAATGTGCTTTGTTCTTGCATGTTAAACCGGATTGTTGGTTAACGTAATTGCACTCTCATTGTCACATAGCAATGGCACTTTCTTGAACTTGATTCCAAAGTCATTCAAAGTGGCTTTCATCTAAAGTAATTGACACAACAACTACCAGCCAAAATGTACTCCGCTTCGACGGTTGAAAGTGCTACACTATTTTGCTTCTTTGATGACCAAGACACAAGTGATCTTCCCAATAGTTGACATGTGCCCAATGTGCTCTTTCTCTCAACTTTGCATCCCGCATAATCGGAGTCCAAATATCCAATCAACTCAAATCTTGCTCCTTTGGGATACCACAATCCAACATTTTGTGTATGCTTCAAGTACCTCAATATTCTCTTTATTGCCTTCAAATGACTTTCTCTTGGTGAAGCTTGAAATCTAGCACACATGCTACACTAAACATCACATCCAACCTTGATGTGGTCACATAGAGTAGGCTTTCAATCATAGACCGATATATATTTTGATCCACCATGTTGCCACTAGCATCACTATCCAAGCTTTCATTTGTCCACATTGGTGTTCTAATAGCTTTACCATCATCCATTCCAAACTTCTTGAACATGTCTTTGATGTACTTGCCTTGACTCACAAATGTGCCATTCTTCATTTGCTTGAGTTGAAGACCAAGGAAGTAACTAAGCTCTCCAATCATGGACATCTCAAACTCACTTGTCATCACCTTGCCAAACTTCTTACAAAAATCTTGATTGGTTGACCCAAATATGATATCAACAACATAGATTTGCAATACAAACAAATCATTTCCAAGCTTCTTGGTGAAGTGGGTGGTGTCAACTTTTCCCATCTTGAATCCCTTAGAGAGTAGGAAATCCCTCAATCTCTCATACCATGCTCTTGGTGCTTGTTTCAATCCATACAAAGCCTTTCTCAACTTGTAAACATGGTTGGGTTTCTTTTCATCTTTAAAACTGGGAGGTTGCTCAACATATGCAAGCTCATTGATGTACCCATTGAGAAATGCACTCTTCACATCCATTTGGTACAACTTGATATTGTGGGCACAAGCATAGGCTAACAAGATCCTAATTGCTTCCAATATTGCAACCGGGGCATATGTTTCTCCAAAGTCAAAACCTTCAACTTGAGTGTAACCTTGAGCCACTAATTTTGCTTTGTTCCTTATTACTATCCCATCTTGATCTTGCTTGTTCCGAAAGACCCACTTGGTTCCAATTATATTATGATCCATAGGCCTCTCAACTAACTCCCATACTTAATTTCTCTTGAAGTTGTTTAGCTCTTCATGCATAGCATTGACCCAATCAACATTCTTCAAAGCTTCATCTATCTTCTTAGGTTCAATGGGTGACACAAATGAGAAATGTTCATAAAATAATGCCAATCTAGATCTTGTTTGTACACCTCTAGAAAAATCACCAATTATAGAGTCCAAAGGATGATCTCTTATGACATTGGTTGGTTGGAGCACTTGCACTTGATTGCTTGCATTTGATTGATCATTTGGTTGGGATGATGAACTACCCACTTGTTGTTGATCTTGCACTTTGTCAATACTAGCACTTGCTTGACTTTGATCTTGAGAACCACTAGCTTGTACATTTGAGTTAGAGAGCACTTGATTCTTGTCATCTTCAATATCAATCACCTCTTTAGGTCTTATATCACCAATGTCCATGTTCTTCATTGCATTGACTAATTGGGTGCCTCTCACATCATCTAGATTTTCATCTTCCTCTTGAGAACCATTTGTTTCATCAAATTCCACATCATGAACCTCCTCAAGAGTACCACTAGCCAAATTCCAAACTCTATATGTCTTGCTAGTAGTGAAGTAACCAAGCAAGAAACCTTCATCATATTTCTTTTTAAACTTGCTTAATCTAGTGCTTTTCTTCAATATGTAGTATTTACAACCAAAAACCCAAAAGTGTGCTTTGTTGGGCTTTCTTCCATTCAATAGCTCATAGGGTGTCTTCTCCATCATAGGGTGGCAACAGAGTCAGTTGCTATAGTAGCAAGCCATGTTGATTGCTTTGGCCCAAAATGAATGACTCACATTGTACTCACTCAACATTGATCTTGCCATATCAATCAAAGTTCTATTCTTTCTTTCAACTATGCCATTTGATTGTGGGGTGTACTTGGCTGAATTGATGCCTAATTCCAAACTCATCACACAAATCATCCACTCTTGTGTTCTTGAACTCACTTTCATTGTCACTTCTCACTTTTTTGATGGTTGTTTCAAACTCATTATGAATTCTCTTAATGAATGTCTTGAAGATTGCAAACAGATCACTCTTGTCAACAAGAAAGAACACCCATATGTATCTAGTGAAATCATCCACGATCACAAATCTGTATTTGTTTCCACCAATGCTAGTGTATGTGGTTGGTCCAAACAAGTCTATGTGCACCAACTTAAATGCCTTAGATGTGCTCATCATGCTCTTCTTAGGATGTGTGTTACCAACTTGCTTTCCAGCTTGACATACACTACATAGCTTATCCTTCTCAAATGTGACATCTTTCATGCCTCTAACTAAGTCATGCTTGATCAACTTGTTCAATTGTTTCATTCCAACATGACCAAGCCTTCTATGCCATAACTAACCCATGCTAGACTTAGTGATCAAACATATTGACAATTGAGCTTCTCTAGCATTGAAATCAACCAAGTATAGATTCTCATATCTAAATCCTTTGAATATCAAGTTAGAGCCATCTACACGTATGATCTCTACATCATCCATACCAAATATGTACTTGAAACCAAGATCACACAATTGAGCTATCGACAATAGGTTGAAGTTCAAGCTCTCTACTAGTAGCACATTGGAAATGCTCAAGTCATTGGATATTGTAATCTTACCAAGACTTTTGACCTTGCCTTTGCTATTGTCACCAAATATGATACTATCAATCACATTGCTCTTATTTTCATTGATTGAATTGAACATTCTTGGATCACCGGTCGTATGTTGTGTGCACCCACTATTAAGCACCCAATGCCTTCCTCCAGCTTTATAATTAACCTACAAAAGAAGATCAATTCTTTTTAGGTACCCAAACCTACTTGGGTCCTTGAAGGTTAGTTACCAAGGTCTTTGGCACCTAAATGGCCTTCTTTTTTGGGCCCACAATTAGTGTACCAATGAACTTAGCCTTCACACCATTTGCACCCTTAATAAGCATGTAACAAGAATCAATCTAATTGAGGATACATTAGGTTTCTTGTTCTTGTTAGTCTTGCAATATTGCTCTATATGCCCAACTTACTTGCATCTATTGTAAAACTGACCATTGCCCTTCACAAAGCTAGCTTTGGAAGTGACAAAGGTCGCCTTACCTTTCTTGGGGGTATAGCCTAGTCCCTCTTTGTTGAGAGAAAATCTTTGGCTACCCAAGCACTTTAGCAAGCGAGCATCTCCACCATAGGCATTGCCTAAGGCACGAGTGAGCTTATTCACCTCCTTCTTGAGGGTCTCATTTTCCACCATTAATGAGGCATCACAAGTGAAACCATCACTCAAAGGTGAAGTTGAAGTAGAAGTGCTACAAGAAGGGTTAGTGGGAGCAACTACAATGGGCTTATAAAAAGATTCATCAATAATATCACATGTTAGTCCCACATCACAAGACACAATCACTTGCTCCTTCTTGGCTTCCTCCTTCTTGACTTGCTCGATGAGAGAGGAGTGAGCCTTTTCAAGCTTAGAGTGAGCCTTGCTAATCTTCTCATGGGCTTCTATTAGCCTCTCATGAGTGCCACTTAGCTCATTAATGGATTGCTTAAGAAATTTGACTTTCTTGCTCAATCCTTTGCACTCCTTTCTCTTCATCTCAAAGCAAGTGTGCACTTGCTCACATATGTCCATGAGCTCCTCTTTGGTGTACTCATCATCATCATCATCACTCCTACAAGTATCACTTTCATATTCATCATCATCACTCACATCATACTTTACCTTGGTAGGCTTTGCCATGAGGCATGTCGATGGAGTGTCGAAGATGGAGGGCTTGTTGTTGATGGCGATGCTTGCTAGTGCTTTCTTAATAGATTTCTTGCCATCATCACTGGAGCCATCACTATCCCAAGTGACCACATAGCCTCCACCCTTCTTCTTCTTTTGGAAGGTCATCTTCTTCTCCTTCTTGTGCTTCTTCTTCTTATCCTCATCATTGTCACTATTGTAGGGACAATCCACTACAACATGATCGGGGCTCTTGCAATTGTAGCATCTTCTCACATATTCTTTGCTTTTGGTGTGATCTCTTCTCTTTCTTGCACCATAGCCCTTCTTTTTCATGAATTTTCCTATCTTGCGCACAAATAGAGCCATGACCTCATCATCAATGTCACTAAGATCCTCATCATCACTTGATTCTTTCTTGGACTTGCCCTTGTTCTTGGATGATGAGCTAACCTTGAATGCTACACTCTTCTTCTTGTCTCCGTCTTCCTTCTTGTCATCCTTGTCAACTCCTTCCCTTTCCACACGATATGTCTCTTGTGTCATGACATCACCTAGTACTTGGTTAGGGGTAATTTTCTTCAATTCTTCTCTTATGATAAGCAATCTCAACATCTCAAATCTTGGAGGTAGGCACATCAAGAACTGATAAGAGACATCATCATCCTTGATCTTCTCTCCCAATGCCTTCAAATCATTGGCAATCACTTGCAATCGACGGAACATCTCCAGAATGTTCTCATCTTCCTTCATCTTGAAGCTTGTAACTTATCCTTGAGAATATACAACTTGGCACTCTTCACTGCCAGTGTGCCCTCACATGTTTCCTCTAATCTCTTTCATGCCTCATTAGCTCTCTCACAATCCTTGATTTGCTTGAACACCTTGGAATCAATGGCATTGTATATGGTGTTGAGAGCCATTGTATTGTATTGCTTGTTGGTCTTGTCTTGGTTGGTGAGATTGTTGGGATCAATGGTATACATCCTCATCTTTCTCTTTAAATAATCATAGCATGTGCCAACAAAGAACGATGGTTTACCCCGCACATGGTTGAACACAACTTGAGCCATAATTTGACATCGAGGTTGTTAAGCCTTCAATCAAATGGTGACCACGGCTCTGATACCACTTCAAAGGTCCTAATATGGCTAGAAGGGGGTGAATAGCCTATTTAAAAATCTACAAACCAACTAGAGCAATTTGATTAGTATGACAAATAGCGAAATGCAAACTTGCTTTAGCTCTACAAGGGTTGCAAGCCACCTATCTAACAATTCTAGTTACTATGATCACTAGACACACAATTTACTAAGTCACTACTCACTAAGAGCTCTCACACTTGCTACACTAAAGAGCTCCACTAGATGAACTTAAGCTACAAAGCAAGCTCTCAATTCTAGCTACACTAAAGAGCTTACTACAACTAGTTTGCGGGCATGTAAATGAGTAAGTAAGGTGATTATACCACCGTGTAGAGGAGTGAACCAATCATAAGATGAATACTAAATCAATCACTGGGAGAATACCAAAGGGCAAGAGACAACAAATTTTTCTCCTGAGGTTCACGTGCTTGCCGACACGCTAGTCCCCGTTGTGTCGACCAACACTTGGTGGTTCGACTGCTAAGAGGTGTTGCACGAACCTCGTCCACACAATTGGACACCGCAAGAACCTACCCACAAGTGAGGTAACTCAATGACATGAGCACTCCACTAGAGTTACCTTTTGGAGCTCTACCAGGGAAGGTAATGGAGATGGGGATCCCGATCTTCCATCAAGTGATGGTAACTATCGTTGTGGCAGAGAATGACACACCGATCCGGCTTCAGATCGAAAGATCAAACCCTGCAATCTTAGCACCATAGCTCCTCTGGTTATCAACGAAGTCACAGACTAGGTTGACCTCACCAAGAAGGCTAATCCTAGCCTACGCAACGAAGAACACAAGCAAGAACAAGAAAGAACACAACCAAATTGCAGATGAATGATTATCTCATGAAGTTGGGGTTTCACAAACCGATGAACGATGAAACTGTTCTTGATAGAATAATCTAAGCAAAACCCAAAACCTAATGATGGCAGTGGCATATGACTATAAAGGTCTTAGGGTCATCGCCTACCCTAGACGTGCCCCCTAATGGACACAAACACGATACATGGTCCAACGGACCAAAAGAAGGTGTCGTAGCACCCTGGTAGATTCTGGATGCTGACTTGTTTCGATGATTCCCGTTGATTACGAAGAGATTTTGATGTGAAACCACTTGGATTGGCTTTCTTATCAAATTAGCTTTCCATCCATATGTGGATCATTGAAAATGGAGTCCGGATGCGTCCTGGGTGACCAGTTTAAGGCAGACTCGAATTCTTGTTGGACTAGGCCTCCGGCTTGTGTTGGATGTCCTTGCTGGTCATCATCACCTCCACCACTTCCTCTAAGTCCTTCATGACCCTCTCCAATGTTCCTAAGCAAGATAACATCATTAGGTTGTAGTCTATTCTCAAAAGTATGAAAAGTATCGCTTAAGAACAAGCTAACCTCTAAATTGAGTTGTCGCTTTCGAGCCCGGGTCATTGGACCTTGCATGACGGTTGGAGGATCAGCGGGTACCTCTAAAGAAGTGATGTCCTCATCATCCTCCCCCTCTTGAATTGGAGTCATCCTCGACTCAGGCTCATCTTCTTCTCCCAAATAAGGTTTCAAATCTGCAATGTTAAAGGTGGGACTAACCCCGAACTCGGGTGGCAATTGAAGTTTGTAGGCATTATCATTTATTTTCTCAATGATCTTATAAGGACCAACTGCTCTTGGCATTAATTTAGACTTACGCAGCTCAAGAAATCTATCTTTTCTTAAATGTAACAAAACCAAATCACCTGGTTCAAGTTTAATCTCTTTTCTACCTTTACTACCAGCAATTCTATACTTTTCATTCATGCTTTCAATATTTGCTTTAGTTGTTTCATGCAACTTACGAATAAAATCAGCACACTCTCTAGCATCACTATGTATTCTCTCAGTGGTAGGTAAAGGCAAAAGATCAATAGGAGCACATGGGTTAAAACCATACACTACCTGAAAAGGACTTACCTTGGTGGTGGAATGTTCCGCCCTATTATATGCAAACTCCACATGCGGCAAACACTCTTCCCACATCTTTAAATTGTGCTTCAATATTGCTCTTAACATGGTGGACAATGTTCGATTCACAACCTCAGTTTGCTCATCAGTTTGGGGATGACATGTTGTAGAAAACAACAGCTTGGTCCCCAATTTATTCCACAACGTGCACCAAAAATGACTCAAGAATTTTGCGTCGCGATTTGAAACAATAGTAGAAGGTATACCATGCAAGCGAACGATTTTTTTGAAAGAAAAGGTCAGCAATATGAACAGCATCGTCGCTCTTATGACAAGGAATAAAATGTGCCATCTTAGAAAAATGATCAACCACCACAAAAATACTATCTCTCCCCCTCTTAGTCCTTAGCAAACCCAACACAAAATCTATAGATATATCAGCCCAAGGAGTAGAAGGAACAGGAAGAGGAATATACAAACCATGTGGGTTCAACCGCGACTTAGCTTTTTGACTTGTGGCACACCGAGCCACGTACCGCTCTATATCTCGCATCATCCTTGGCCAAAAGAAGTGTGTGGACAGCACCTCCTCTGTCTTCTTGGCATCAAAATGTCCCATCAATCCGCCTCCATGTGCCTCCTGCAACAACTAAAGACGAACAGAACCAACTGGAATGCATAGGCGGTTAGCTCTAAACAAAAACCCATCATTGATCATAAATTTATTCCATGCACATCCCTCTCTACAATTAAGCAACTCGTCCTTAAAATCAGGGTCAAGCACATATTGTTCTTTTATTGATTGAAGACCAAAAATCCGACAATCAAGTTGGGACAGCAATGTATATCTTCTAGACAAAGCATCAGTAATCACATTATCCTTCCCTTTCTTGTATTTGATAATATAAGGAAAAGATTCAATAAATTCAACCCATTTAGCATGCCTATGATTCAGATTATTTTGAGAGCGAAGATACTTAAGCGATTCATGATCAGAATGAATAACAAATTCTTTAGGCCACAAATAATGACACCATGTCTCTAAAGAATGAACAAGTGCATATAATTCCTTATCATATGTGGAATAATTAAGAATAGGGCCATGCAATTTTTCACTAAAGTAAGCAATGGGTTTATCATCTTGCATCAAAACACCTCCAATGCCAACTCCACTAGCATCACATTCTAGCTCAAAAGACTTACCAAAGTTTGGAAGTTGTAGCAATGGTGTGTGTGTAAGCTTGTCCTTCAAAGTGTCAAAGGACTCCTCATGTGCCTTTCTCCAATGGAACACCACTCCTTTCTTTGTCAACTCATGCAACAGGGCAGCAATGGTGCTAAAATCTTTGACGAAGCAGTGGTAGAATCCTACAAGACCAAGAAAACTCCTCACCTGTGTGACGGTTTGGGGAACCGGCCAGCTCTTTATGGCTTCAATTTTCATCTTGTCCACCTCAATTCCCTATGGAGTTACAACATAGCCAAGAAAAGAAACTCGATCCGTGCAAAAGATGCACTTCTCAAGGTTACCAAATAAACGTGCATCACGTAAAGCATTAAAAATAGCACGTAAGTGATCCATATGTTCATCAAAAGACTTGTTGTAAATCAATATATCATCAAAGTAAACTACCACAAAATAACCAACAAAAACTCTTAAAACCTCATTCATTAAGCGCATGAAAGTGCTAGGTGCATTTGTCAAACCAAAAGGCATAACAAACCACTCATACAACCTGAATTTGGTTTTAAACGCAGTTTTCCATTCATATCCAAGTTTCATTCTAATCTAGTGGTAGCCACTTCGCAAGTCAATCTTAGTAAAAATTATAGAACCACACAACTCATCAAGCATGTCGTCTAGCCTAGGAATAGGATGACAATACTAAATAGTAATATTATTGATGGCTCTACAATCAACACACATACGCCAAGTTCCATCTTTCTTAGGAACCAAAAGTACAGGAACAGCATAAGAACTAAGGCTTTCACGTACATACCCGCGGTCCAAAAGGTCTTGGACTTGCCGCTGAATTTCTTTAGTCTCCTCGGGATTAGTTCGATAGGCAACACGGTTGGGTAAGGTTGCTCCCAGAATCAAATCAATTTGATGCTCTATTCCTCTCATAGGTGGCAGCCTAGGGGTATCTCAGCTAGAAAAATGTCCTCATACTCCTGCAAAAGGCTAGTGACAGCAGGAGGTACCGAGCTAACAATATCATCAAGCAAAAACATAGCCCGTTTGCATACCAAAGCATAGCAAATATCATCATTAGAAATTTTAGCAAAGTCACATTTTGTTGCAAGCATAACACCACCCTTCAATTTAATCCCCTCAGGCTTAGAAATAGATGTAGACTTATCCTTTTTAGGTGGGAAAATAGAATTAGCAACTTGCTGATTTTCAGATTGAACATCATTAAAACTAGCAGCGCGTTCTCTATCAACTTGTACAATTTGAGCAGGGGTCAAAGGTACCAAAGTAATTTTCTTTCCTTTATGCACAAAAGTATATTTATTACTTCTACCATGGTGTGTAGCATCATTATCATGTTCCCAAGGATGACCCAATAAGAGTGAACAAGCTTACATAGGTATCACATCACAATCAATAGAATCAGCATAAGAACCAATGGAAAATGAAACTCTGTAAGTTTATGTTACCTTTGCTTTACCAGAATCATTTAGCCACTGGATATGGTATGGACGTGGGTGTGGGTGTGTGGTCAAGCCAAGCTTCTTGACCAAATCAGAACTCACCAAATTGTTGTAGCTACCTCCATCAATAATGACACGTGCTCGACAGTCGCTGATGACGAAGAAAATCTGGAACAAGTTATGGCGTTGTAGCTTCTCAGGTTGCTGGACTTGTGAGCTGAGCACCCGCTGTACAATGATGCTCCTATAGGACATCGTGGCCTCGTCACCAAGGACTTTGCCGTCGTCCTCATTTGCATCTTGGTCTTCTACATCCTTAATGTTAGAGGTGCTGATGTAACCATCTTCTGTAGCAATATATGCCCGCTGACTTGGGCAGTCCTTTTGCACATGGCCAATGCCATGGCAGTGGTGGCACTGAATACCCAAAGTGCGTCCCATCGATGCAACGGATGAGGAACTCTTGGTAGGCACCTGCAAAGAATTTTTACCTAAATCTGAAGGTCGTGCAGGAGATGCCTTAGGTGTAGCGGAAACTCCAGAGGCTGCTGGTCGCTTGCTCACTGGTGGAGGCACCCGAAAAGTGGTTGGCTTGGTCAGCCCCGAAGAAGGTGCCAAGCGTGGCATGTATGTGCTGGTGCTGACCTTGCTCTTGCCCTGCTGTTCACGCCCCTGCAATTCCTTTTCTGCAAGCATAGCAAACTGAAACAACTAATTGACAGTGTTAAATTCTTTATAATCAATAATGTCCTGAATCTCATGCCTCAAATCCGAATAAAAACGACAAATGGCATCTTCATTTCCCTCCACAACACTATAGCGCATCAATCCCTTTTGGAGCTCACCATAGTAATCCTGTACAGATTTATCTCCTTGTTCTAAATGCATCAATTTCTTACGTAAGTCTCTATGATAAGAAGGAGGAACAAAACGATCACGCATAGCTACCTTAAGTTCTTCCCACATACCAGGTCAAGCATTCTGTGCAACTAGCCCATTCCAGCAAATAATGGCAAAATCCTTAAACTCACTAGTAGCTTGTCTAACTCTATGCTGCTCAGGTACAAGGTGGGCACTAAACTTTTGTTCTACCATCATCTCCCAATCAAGATATCCCTTAGCATCATAATGACCCGAAAAAGATGGTATTGTGAACTTAATTTTAGCATAAGGATCATTGGGCACACGGTGATTATTACCTTGACAGTGGTGGTGGTGGACACCACCCATACCTGTCGTGTTGCGGTGAAGACATTGTCATAATCTCTCTTGTCGGAAAGCTGCTTGACCTATGTTCCCATTGGCATCATACATCGTGTCTTGACCATCGGTGTTGCTGTCGGAGACATCGTTGTTGCCCGCCACAAAGATTTCCAACTCAGTAACCTTGTCGGTTAGCGTGGAAATTCGCTTGTCCAATCTCTCCATGCTATTGCCAATGTTGAGTTCAATGAGTGCGTCAGTGATGGCCTTCCTGACGGCCTCATTCATCCTTTTTTGGGCATCCTCTACAATAGTTTGTAGTTGCTCTTGGCTGACACACTCACTGAAACCCTTAGGATTGTTATCTCCAGTCTGTTCACCTCCTACCATTGAAAACACAAAAACAGGAACAAACAGGTGAAAGTTATCCCTACCAAATGACTACGTGGTTGCAGTGGTGTCACTTTTCATAGCAAATGGAAGCGTTTTACCAAGCTCTTACAAAGTTCTTACCAACACAAGTAGTGGGCAGTATAACCGGCGGCTGGTTCATGATACCTGTGAGGCAGTGGTATCGAGATTGCAAGGCCCTTTGTCTGTACTAATTTGAAGAGTTTGTGGAGCTTGGAAGGCACACAAAGAGTAATATGTATATCTTACACACAAGTCAGTAATAGAAAGTAATGCTAAATTATAGTCCAAAGTACTTATTCTTGTTGCTGGTCTAAAATGTTCCAAGTACTAGGTGTGTGACAAAAGTATGGTGGATAGCAAGGTGACATGTGTATGAAAAATAAGTATGGTGGATGGAAACAGCAATACAAACAAGGAACTAGATAGCACACGCAAACACAGCTCACTTTGGTCTTCTCTATGTGCTCCTCTAGATATTATTCCTCTTTTGGCCCTCTTTTTTTTCTATTTTTTGGGCTGTCGTTGTTTTTTTGGGAAATTTTGACTTTTTATTTTATTTTTTTGATATTTTTCCTTTACTTAGGAGCACAAAAGAAGTAACCACAAAAAATATGAGCTGAAACAAGTGAAAGACATGGCCTATGGAAATTTTAGAAAACTTGCTCAAAATCGACACAAACCTTGTGACCACGAAAAGAGGATCTTGTGACCACTTTTTAACTAATTTAAAATTTTTGAACCCCGGCTATGCCGGGGATGGACGGATCCAAAAAATTTTTGAGATCGATTTTGATATATGGAACGTCAAAATCAGAGTTCGTATGCAAAAACTAGACCAGTTTTAAAAATTAGCTTCGAATTAGAGGACAAAACGGGAACAATGTGCGTAAAACTGGTCACAACAGCAAAGATTTAATGGAAACGATGGGGAAAAACACACAAACTGGACTCTAACACGACCTAACCAGCAACAAGACCTCGACCAGGACACAAACACAACACGACCGACTCTGAAACTAAAATATGCAAAGGCTATGGCGCGGAAGGTTTTAGGACAGGAAAAACGAGTATGGCACTGGACTATGAGACAAATACGAAACACTCAAAACTAGGGAATAAAAGTGAACCTGACGGTATACCTTAGCTCTGATACCACTTAATGGAGACGGGGATCCCAATCTTCCGTCAGGTGATGGTAACTATCATTGTGGCGGAGAATGACACACCGATCCGGCTTCAGATCGAAAGATTGAACCCTACAATCTTAGCACCATAGCTCATCTAGTTATCAACCAAGTCATGGACTAGGTTGACCTCGCCAAGAAGGTTAATCCTTGCCTGCGCAATGAAGAACACAAGCAAGAACAAGAAAGAACACAACCAAATTACAGATGAATGATTATCTCACGAAGTTGGGGTCTCACAAACCGATGAATGGTGAAACTATTCTTGATAGAATAATCTAAGCAAAACCCAAAACCTAATGACGGTAGTAGCGTATGATTATAAAGGTCTTAGGGTCGTCACCTACCCTGGACGCGCCCCTAATGGGCCCAAACACGATACACGGTCCAACGGACCAAAAGAAGGTGTCGCAGCACCCTGGCAGATTCTAGATGCTGACTTGTTTCGATGATTCCCATTGATTCCGAAGATGTTTTGATGTGAAACCACTTGGATTGGCTTCCTTATCAAATGAGCTTTCCATCCATATGTGGATCATAAAAAATGGAGTCCGGATACGTCCTAGGTGACCAGTTTAAGGCAGACTGGTCCTGAAGGCCGAG
Organism: Miscanthus floridulus; assembly: GCF_019320115.1. NCBI lineage: Eukaryota > Viridiplantae > Streptophyta > Magnoliopsida > Poales > Poaceae > Miscanthus > Miscanthus floridulus. Next base: position 58,301,607 of record NC_089598.1, on the reverse strand, counting down.
GCAGACTCGAATTCTTGTTGGACTGGGCCTCCGGCTTGTGTTGGATGTCCTTGCTAGTCATCATCACCTCCACCACTTCCTCTAAGTCCTTCATGACCCTCTCCAATGTTCCTAAGCAAGATAACATCATTAGGTAGTAGTCTATTCTCAAAAGTATGAAAAGTATCGCTTAAGAACGAGCTAACCTCTAAATTGAGTTGTCGCTTTCGAGCCTGGGTCATTGGACCTTGCATGATGGTTGGAGGATCAGCGGGTACCTTGGAACAAGTGATGTCCTCATCAGAAGGCACAAGACCCCTCACAATCACCGCGATCGAAGCCGGAGACAATCACTGACCTCCGTAAGACAATCCTCGCTGCTCCAAGCTGTCTAGGTGGCGACAACCACCAAGAGTAACAAGTGAATCCCATAGCAAAACACGAACACCAAGTGCCTCTAGATGCAATCACTTAAGCAATGCACTTGGATTCTCTCGCAATCTCACAAAGATGTTGAATCAATGATGGAGATGAGTGGGAGGGCTTTGGCTAGGCTCACAAGGTTGCTATGTCAATGCAAATGGCAAGAGGGTGAGCTAGAGCTGGCCAAACGATATTTATAGACACCCCCAAAAAATAGAGCCGTTTGCTCAATTATTGGGTTGATTGCGGGACGACCGGATGCTCAGGTCATGTGCACCAGACGCGTCCGATGGTGACTGGACATGTCCGGTCGCAACCAAACCACCACATGTCCCTTTTCAAATGTTTAGCCATTGGCGCCCAATGGCTATCGCTACGCACAGTAATACCACATGATCAGACAAGCTGTTAGAAAATGATCGGACGTGGTAGATGCAGCGTTCGGTCGAGTCCAGAGAGCTCCTAGAGCTATTCTGGGCCAACCAGACACGTCTGATCACACTGGACCGGATGCAAGAGATGTAGCACCTAGTCGAGTCTAGAGAGCTCCTAGAGCAGGTCTGGGCTGACTAGACGTGTTTGGTCACATCAGACCGGACGTAGGAGACATAATGTCTGATCGAGTCTAGAGAGCTCCTAGAGCTGCTTTGGGCCGACAGGACGTGTCCGGTCACCTCGGACCAAACATAGGAGAAGCAACATCCGGTCGAGTCCAGAGAGCTCCTAGAGCTACTCTAGGCCGACCGGACACGTCTGGTCACACCGGACCAGACGCAGGAGACGCAGCGTCCGGTCGAGTCCAGAGAGCTCCCAGAGCTGCTCTGGGCTGACCGGATCAGATGCTCCCAGCGTCCGATCAATTATAGCGCTGAAAAACCAAGACTAGCTGGTTCACACCAGACGCGTCTAGTGTCCGGTCGCTCTCTGCAATCTTGTATCGGCTATATTACTTTGACCTGACGCTAAACAGTAAGTTGTCAATGTTCGATCACTCCACTGAGCCAGAGTCTAGTCACTTACACTTAGTCACTCACCTCGGGTCCAAATATTGGATGCGTCTGGTCCTAATTCCGGATGTGTTCGGTCACTTCTGTTTGAATACTCGAAGTCTAGATAAAATACCAGACGCGTCCGGTAGCCACACTAGACGTGTTCGGTCACTCTGTGACCAGCACGACTAACTCCTTTTTAACTCTATCTTCTTTACCCTTGCTCAGATGCGCCAACCACCAAGTGTATCACCTTGTGCACATGTGTTAGCATATTTTCACAAATATTTTTAAGGGTGTTAGCACTCCACTAGATCCTAAATGCATATGCAATGAGTTAGAGTATCTAGTGGCACTTTGATAACCGCATTTTAATATGAGTTTCATCCCTCTTAATAGTACAGCTATCGATCCTAAATGTGATCACACTCACTAAGTGTCTCGATCATCAAAACAAAAAAGCTCCTATCAAGTTTCACCTTTGCCTTGAGCTTTTTGTTTTTCTTTCTTCTTTTCCAAGTCCAAGCATTTGATCATCACCATGCCATCACCATCATCATCATCTCATGATCTTCATTTGCTTAAACACTTGGAGTAGTGTTACCTATCTCATAATCACTTTGATAAACTAGGTTAGCTCTTAGGGTTTCATCAATTTACCAAAACCAAACTAGAGCTTTCAGCTATCGTCCACGCACTCGCGTAGCTGAAGTCTCATTACTCTTTAGTGGATCTCTAGCGGGTGATGACCAAATATACGTAGGGCATGAACACGGATAAGATCACCAAGCTGAGGATGACGCAGAGGAGCCATCAAAGAGGTTGCCCGATGATGTCAAGCTGTTTGGTGAGTGGAAGAGCAGTGCTTGGTAGAGTTTTTAGAAAAAAAAACTCATGTTGAATATCTAGCAATGTTTTTGAACACTTGCAGTTACAATATGTTTGTGTTTATATTTGATATAAACTATCCGAACAAAAGTGTATAGCGGAGTCCCCAGCCTTAGCTCGACGGTTATTAGTAACACATAGCACAAGGACCATGTGCATGTGGGAAGAAATAGGGCGTCACTAAGGAACCGCTGCCGACCACCTATGACGCTGAGGGTGAACTCTCATGCACGTGCAAGGAGAGGTCAGAGATAGGGTCATCTCTAGAGGCGTCCGAGCATCAACGTGTTTGTTCGGGCATTTGCGTGGAACGTAGGTGGTGTATTGTCTTTAAGACATTGAGCGTAGAATTAGAAGCACTCAGCATGGAGAGAACAATATGGAGAGACGTTAGTGTAAAAAACTTTATTGAATACTCAAATATTAGAGGTACATATCTTTTGGAGTGAATGCTTTAAGGGTAAAAACATATAAGTAGGTCGATGTGCTAAGAATTTGGGACATCTCTCTCATCCATGTCGCATAGTCTGTAGGAACCTGGTCGAGTGATCGCCTTGACAATGAAGGGGCCTTCCCAAGGTGAGAAGAGCTTGTGCATCCCATCTGTCTTCTATTTCCTACAAAGTACTAAATCTCCTACCACAAAGAATTAGGCGTTGATGTTACGGTTGTAGTACCTACGTAGGCCATCAAGGTATTTTGTTGTCTGAACACAGGTGACCAGACGTTCCTCTTTTAGGCTATCTAGTTCAATGAGCTAAGCTCAGTCGGAGTTCTCCTCATTGTAGTTGTCCACCCTAGGAGCTCGAAAGGTGACGTCAGCAGGCAGTACGGCGTCAGAGCTGAAAACCATAAAGTACATGGAGACGTCGATGTTACAACTAGGCTAGGTCCTTAGTTAGTCCCCAAACCACGCCGGTAGTTTCTTGGCCATTTTCCTAGGTGCTTCTATTCCTTCTCAAAGAGTCATTTCTTTAATGCATCTAGGATCATGCCTATGGCGCACTTGACTTGGGCGTTGGCCCTTGGGTGTGCCATGGAGATGTACTTGACTGAGATGCATCTTTCATCGCAGAAATCCTAGAAGTCACTGCCGATGAACATGGACCCAAGGTTGGTGATGATGCTATTCGGTAGACCGAACCGGTGGATGATGTCATCAAGCAGCTCAGCTGCTTTCTTTGCTATAGCCTGGACTAGGGGTTTATATTTGATCCACTTGGAGAATTTGTCAATGCAGACATAGACCCAGCAAAAACTCCCAGTGTAGGCTTGAATGGTCGAATCATATCTAGTCCCCAACATACAAAGGGCCATGACACGGGGATCGTTTGCAAGACCTAAGCCAGGATGTGGATTTGTTTGGCAAAGGACTAGCAGTTCTCACATCGACAAATGAGGGCTTCAGCATCGGCCACGGTGGAAGGCTAATCGAAACCAGCTCAGAAAGCCTTTCTGACTAGTGTTCTAGAGGCTATGTGGTTGCCACAGGTGATGGCGTGGATCTCATTGAGTATCTCCTCACCTTCTTCCACGGAGACACTTCTGTAGTAGCTTGCCTTTGGCGGTTCTACAATACAACTTCCCATCAACGAGACATAGTGCTTACTACGGCGAGTAAGGCATTCTCTCTCTGTGTTGTCAGCTAGGACATCTATAGTGGTTAGATACCTAATGAAATGTTGTCTCTAATTGCTGCTAGGACCAAGGATGGCTGCGACTATCTGCTCAGCAGGTGGTTTTTCTTCAACGGCTTCTTGTTCCTGCTTGATGGAAGGAGCCACAAGGTCCTAGATGAACACTCTGGCTAGAATGTTGGCCTCAGTTGATCCTATCTTTGATAGCTCATCAACTGCTTGATTATTGGCCCGGATCACGTGGTGGTGTTCGATGCCATAGAACTTGTCTTCTAACTTTCTTATCGCAGCACAGTAAGCGTCCATCTTCTCGTTGGTGCAATTCCAATCTTTGTTGAGCTAATTGATCATGAGTGTAGAGTCGCCATACACCTAGAGGCATTTAACGCTGAGCTCGACAGCTATATGGAGACCATGAAGTGCCGCTTTGTATTCAGCGGTATTGTTGGATGCTCAGAAGTGTAGGCGGAGGACATAGCAAAGCTTATCCCCTGATGGCAAGATGAAATATATGCCTACCCTAGCACCATCGAGGTTGAGAGACCTATCGAAGTACATGGTCTAGTGCTCGGGGTGGTCGACTAGGACAGGAGTCTGCATATTAGTCCACTCGGCGATGAAATCATAGAGTGCTTGCGACTTGATCATGTGGCGGGGCCTAAAATTGATGGTATAGGTGCCGAGCTTGACCGCCCATTTGATGACGCGACCGTTGGCTTCCTTATTGCGGAGAATGTCGCCGAGTGGGTACTCCATGACTACCTCTATGTGGTAGGCATCAAAGTAGTGGTGGAGCTTCTAGGATGTGACAAGGATGGCGTACAGTAGCTTTTGGACTTGTGAGTAGCGAGTCTTAGATTCATTTAAGACCTTGTTGATGAAGTAAACTGGGCACTAGACTTTGTATGCATGGCTGGCCTCTTCTTGCTCAATGACGATGGCGGTGCTGACTACCCGGTTGGTCGCCGCGATGTAGATTAGCAGGGTCTCATCCTTTTGGGGGGCGATCATGATCGAAGGTGTGGTGAGGAACCGCTTGAGCTCGGCGAATGCCTTGTCAGTGTCCTCTGACCATACAAATTTCTCTTAAGCTTTAAGTAGCTTGAAGAATGGGAGTCCCTTTTTGCCTAGGCGGGATATGAAACGACTTAAAGCTACCATGCACCCTCTTAGCTTCTGGATGTCTTTGCCATAGGTCGATGGCTTCATGTTGGTCATCGCCGCTATCTTCTCTTGGTTGGCTTTTATGCCACGGCGATTGATGATGTTTCCTAGTAGTATACCGAACGGAACACCAAAAATACACTTGGTGGGATTTAGCTTCCATCGGTACATGTTCAATGCTTTAAAAACTTTGGTGAGGTCGGTGATGAGGGTGTTAGCAGTCCTAGACTTAACTACCACATCATCGATGTAGACCTCGACATTCTTCCCGATTTGGTCCTTGAGACAGTGCTGGATGGCTCTTTGATAAGTCATGCCTGCATTTTTAGTCCGAAGGACATGGTCATGTAGCAGTAGGTATCGAAGGGCGTGATGAACAACATCTTGATCTAGTCTTCTTCCTTCAGCACAATCTAGTGATAACTAGAGTAGCAATCTAGAAAGCATAGGAGCTCACAACTAGCTATAGAATCTATGACCTCGTCGATGTGAGATAAGTTGAAGGGTTATTTAGGGCAGTGTTTGTTGAGATCGGTGTAATCAATGCACATTCTCCATTATTTATTCTTTTTTTCTTACAAGAACTGGGTTGGCAAGCTAGTCCAGATGGTACACCTCTTTTATGAAACCGGTGGCTAAGAGCTAGGTTATCTCTACCCTAATAGCGTCCTTTTTGTCTAGCGCGAATCGTCTAAGTTTCTGCTTGATGGGCTTGGCGGTCGCTGAGACATTTAAGGAGTGCTCGATCAGCTCCCTTAGCACACCGGGCATGTCTATAGGTTTCCATGTGAATACGTTGACATGCTCTTGTAGGAAGCTAATAAGCATGTCTTCCTATTTAGGATCGAGGTCGGACCCGATCTGAGCAGTCTTGGACTAGTCGCTGGGGATGAGGACCACTTCCTTGAACTCCCTAGACTTGGTTGAAGATCGAGCGCCCTCAAGGGTAGGGATCTCTAGGTCCTCTAGAGGGATCACCTACAAAGTCACGATGCAGTCCTGCATATGGATAGAGATGTTAGTTGCCTCGACGAGCGCAAAGCTTTCCTTCTCGCAGTTGTAGCCAACGTCGAGGTTGGCACACAGGGAGAGGACCCCCTGCTCTATCAGCATCTTCAGCACTAGGTATGTATAGTGTGGCATAGCCATGAACTTGGCAAGAGTTGGTCGGCAAAGGATGGCGTGGTACGTAGTGTTAAAGTCGGCGACGAGGAAGTTGACGTAGTCGACACGGAATTGCTTCGCGGTGCCGAACTAGACCGACAGTATAATCTGTCCCAAGGGGAGGGACACCTTCCTAGGAACGATTCCCTAGAATGGAGAGTCTATAGGGGTGAGGTCTTCCTTCTTGAGGCCTAGCTCCTCTAGAGATCTAGCAAAAAGAATGTTGAGGGCACTCCCTCCATCGATGAGGACCTTCTAAAAGCGCACGTCCTTGATTATGGGATCCATGATGAGTGGGAAATGCCCTGGGTATGGGATGTCCAACCACTGATCGTCCCTGGAGAAGGTGATTGGTGTTCTAACCAGTTGAGATACTTTGGATCAAAGATGGGGCCATCATATGTAGCAACTGACATGACACGTCGGGCTACGAGCTTCTGCTCTCGCATGTCTTCAGAGACAGCCCTCCCACCAAAGATGGTAGCAATGGTCTTGGTGGGATCCTGGTATGTAGGGCCCTTGTTTTTGCCTTGCTCTCCACCTTGACCGTCTTCGGTCTCATCGTCGTTGCGCTACTGCTTCTTTGATGGTTCTCCACCGAGCATAGTCTTTAGGCCCTACACTCTCGCATGGTGTGCTTGGCATCCTTGTGGATAGGGCATGGGTCATCCAGTAGCTTGCCAAAATCCATGTCATAGGTGCGCTTAACATGGGTGTCGACGGTGTTGATGGAGGTATCAGGTTGGTGATGGTGGCTTTGTCTGCCTCTCGAGCTCTCTAGACGATCGTCACGCCGGGGGTCACAGTCATCGTGACGGCGATCATGGTCATCACGACGATCATGACCATCGGGGAGGTGATCGTGATTGTCATAACATCTGCCTTCGCGATGAGCAGAGTGTGCAGCCCATTTGGCTTCTTGCGGTTTGTATCATCTCATTGATGGTTGTGGGCCTCTTGCGGTACAGCTTGCTGCAAAGCTGCTCGTGTCGATGCCCTTTGGTGAAGGCAGCGATGGCCTCGGCATTGATCATGTTGGGGACAAAGTTTCTTGTCTTCAACAAGCATCTAATGAAGTCGCGTAGAGATTCCTCGGAGGACTAATGAAGCTTTTCCAAGTCATACTTGGTGCCGGGCTACTCGCATGTAGCCATGTAGTTGTCGGTGAAGACTTTCTTGAGGTTGTCCCAAGATTGGATGGAGTTCTCCTACAAGCTAAGGAGCCAATTATTTGTAGACTGGTTAAACATGATGGGAAGGTAGTTTACCATGACGTCCTTGTCTCCGCCCATGGCTTTTATGGCATCTCATATAGAGTTAGCCATTGAGCGGGGTAGGCCTTTCCTTCGTAGGTATTGACACCAATGACCTTGAAGCCCACTGACCACCAGACAGCTCAGAGCCTCTCCATAAAGGGGTGAAGTCCTGATGCACCGGTAGGGAGTGGTGCCTGGCGAGCAGTGAATCCTTCATGTTCAGCATCAAATCACCGGCGACGCTCCATCTTTGCTTTGTAGCGTGTAGCCCTGCTATTTTTGATGCGGCCATGGGCATCCACACTGGCATTAAGGTGATCACGAAGGTCACAAGGAGCGGGTTGATTGACCTCTTGGTTGCAGTTGCTGCCCCGACCTCCCTAGGGACATGGTGGGCGGGCGTCTTGGCATGAATAGGCTTCATAATTATCCCTAGATCATCTATGAGGTAGGGGCCTCCAGCCTGAGGTCAAGGGGCATTGGCACCATTATGTTGGCCTCCTCCGTCACGACGAGAGCAGCGACTATGAGCCGACACAGTGGAGTAAGATGGTGCATCATTCCAGAACTTATTGACCTGGACTTGTGCAACTATGATGTGTGCACGAACCTTCTTGACCTCTAGAGTGTGAGGGAGTTTGTCGAGCTCATTGAAAGCGATAACGAGATTGGCGCTTGGAGTCTGATAGACTAGCTGGTCACCAACCATGTCAAATGCCTCTTCAAGATTGTGTTGATGGCAGGACAGGCTGTGACCATCTTCGTCGGCCTTAGGAGACGCTTCTGTGTCTCGGTGACATTGGCGATTGATGTTCTTCGCTAGACGAGCGTCGCGCTCTTTAGCGGTTTCACCCTCCTAGGTAACACTATCATGGCTAACGTGGAAAATCATGCCCCCGAACCTCAGAGGGAAAGTAGGGTAGCTCGATAGGGTCCTGGTAGAGCCCTTGAAAGAATCATTGGGGCTTTCATCTAGACGTGGTGAAGAGATTCGGTCGGAAGAGAAGAATCCTCCGAGAGCTGTCGAATGGCCACCATGTTGACCTTGGGCATTGGCTGACCAGAGTCAGTTGGGTCGATCACATAGTGGTCGGTGACGCGATTGTGTTCAACGTGGTCAGCGAAGAGGTGGTGGACGACGTTCTGATACATAGATCATGCACCCTCCTGACCAAAGGGGTAGGGCCTCAGCGGGTTCTCCATCAGGGCTTCATAGTCATCCAAGTGAAGGCTAATGGCGGGAAGTGGTTGGTGCCGCACCATGTGCCCTTCTAGTGTAGCTATAATCACCAGATCAGAATCTATCTGCCTTATGCGGTGTGGCCGAGCAGGTCGCTCGGTCACTGTGGCTTGGTGATCTTGGTGCACAAAAAATCATCGCTCGCTCTAGATAGATCTAGGACCGAAGCTACGAGGAGCTGGCATTCTATTAGGTGATTTGTGACCCGATCGATGGATGCGATCAGGTTGTCATTACTGATGGATCTCCAGATCTAGCGATGTGGCATAGGGACCAAAGATGTCTTTGCTAGTGTCAGCGTGATCAGCGCAGGGTGGTCCTGCACCTCCTCCATGATCTCCCTGTTGTCATCGGGGCCGATGACCCAGGTCATGGATCCGACCGTAAAGATCTGACCCAGCTCAAGGGAGGCCATGGAGCTTGGGAAGGTGACCGTCTGGTTCGCCATGGATTCAGCACGCACACCCTGTAACACCCTAGGTGTTTGTCGCTAGTTAAGCAATGGGTTTAAGCTCAACCATGACATGTTCAGTGATGATGGAGATGTCAAGGTCAAACCTATGGAAATGAGCCCCAACCTAAACTCGGATGTTGCACCCTTGCTTTACATATAGGCCCTTTTAAAGATATATGCTTGGCTAGTGTTATTAGAATATCTTCATGTGTCTCACATCAATATCCATCTATATTGATCACTGGAAAAGTTTCATGAAGTTTGGAATCAAAAAGTCACATGAAATGATAAGTTATATCCTTATTGGAATGATTTTACTAAGTGCTTGAATTACACTAGTAAGTGAAGGGAATTATAGGCCATCAATCAAACCTTGCAACCTTGCCCAAATGACTCTAGATGAACTCTACAACAAAAGTCATGAAAGGTTCATGTTGAGCAGAAGTCAAGAAAATGCCTTAATCGGTTAATAACTCTAATTCAAGCTTTACAATGATGATACTTTGACCTATGTTGACCAACCACTTACAGTGCTTGCATGGAGTTGCACCTTAAATAAAAGTTGAAGATTGAGTAGAGTAGAACAAACTTTGTTTTTGGAACAAGAGTCAGATCAACTTGGAACTAAGTCAAACAGAGGCTCGAAGATTGAATCATCAGCTATTTTCGGTACTTAGAATTTTTCTAAGTCTGGAATTCATCGTCGTCGACGTTGGCATGTCGCGTTCTCATGTTTTCGTTAAGAAACTCGACTTGACCCCAAAATAAAGGTTGGAGCTAAGTTCATGGAGAAGAGCATATAAAAAGATGGCACTCGTTGGACTTCGTTTTGACCATCAATTTTAGACTTTTGTTCATCGTTGTCAATGCGGTGACACTATCACTTTGGAGCATAGTTAATCGCTAATCCATAGCCCTTATGGTAGTGCACCTTAAATAGAAATTGTAGAGCATTATGTGGGCTGCAACTTTGCTTTTGGGCCCATGTCCAAATTTGGCCTGCAAACGGCCTAGAATCATGCCCCACGCTGATCGCTTTGCTGCCCGCCACGTGCTTGGTAAAACACCCCATTGGGCGGCGCGTGTCCAGGGCGTGGCCGCCATGCACAGAGCACGCCCGCCATTGCTGCTGCGTGCCCTGCTCACTACCATGTGCGATGCACATCCTTGCACCACTGCACCCTCCAGAAGTGGATGCCGAGCTTGTTCCCTCTCTCACTCGCACCCTCTCTGCCTCTTCCTCGCTCTCTGGCGACGTGCGTGCGCCATGGACGCCACCACCGAGCTTCGTGGCCACCGCTGCTCCCTTATTCGTCCTCGCAGCCAATCACCACACAACCATGTACAGCAGAGCCTCAACCGCAGCACGACCATGGCCCTCCTTCGTAGCCAGCCGACCAAGCCCCAGAGCTCGTCCCGCCTGCTCAGTTCGCCGACGCCGCGGTTGCACGTGGCTGGACATTCCCAGGCCAATGCCGGCCAAGCCAGAGCCCTATGCGAGTGTGCATAGGCTAGGGCTTGCCGTGGCCTTACAGCTCGCCACCGACGCCGTCCTTGTCGGTCGTAACAGCGAGCTCCGGCCATCTCTCCTGCTCTGCTCGAGTTGAAGAAGGAGAAGGGCATCGCTCATCAATTGAAGCTTTTCTAGGGGTGTAACTGCAAGGATATAGACTTGAGTGAATAGTGCCAAGAAGGATCGATTCGCTGATGTTTAATTTGTGTTTTCCGCAGGGACCCCGATGCAAGATTTCAATCCCTTTTCTCTGGTTTTTACAGATTTGAATGCTCCACTTTGAAAATTCGTAGTAATTTGTAGAAAAATCGTAAAATATTAAATGAGGACTTTTTGGAATCCTTGTGAAATTCTCTATGTACTAGATCTATAATATTACATGTTTTAGTTTAAAGGTTTAGCTGTAAAAATAGATTTATGCAGTTAGGTTTTTAATGCTAGTTGTATTTGTCTTTTTTCATAACTGTAGTTCTTTTCCTCAAATAAATGTGAAATTTTTATGGAGTGCTCACAAGGTGATTGTTGTTGTCTGGTATAAATTTCAGAAGTGTAGGATTTATATTTTAAGAGTTATAAAAATAACAAATATACTGTATTGCTTTGCTCCTACTCTGAATAGTCCTGCATGTTTGAATTAATTGGCTTAGTTAAGTTATGAATCATGACTTCATGATAATACATGAGTTGTAGTACTTTTATTAAGATTTTCAAAAAGCTAAATATTATGATTTTTGGTTAAGTAGATCTCGAGTTATATTTGCTTAAATCTCTATGGCTGTTTCTGCCCAAACATAGAGAGGGTTTCCTTGTTCTTACTATGGGGCCTTCTTAATAGTAGAATTAGCTTTAGGTGTTTACAACAAAATTGTTTAGAATTTGATAAGATTTCTAAAAAGTCTAGAACTACAATTATTGGGCAGGTATAACTCCATTTATAGCTGTTTAAAGTGGCATGTCAGTTTCTGTCTATGTTTTGGACAGAGATGCAATTATTAAATTAATTGACCCTTCTAACTGTAGAATCATCTTAATATGAGAATAATAAAGTTGTAGGTAACTTACTAAGATTTTCAAAAAGTTATGGTTCATGTTTGTTGGAGGTCTAAAACTCTAGTTATGCTTCTCTGAAGTTCCTATCAGTTTTATGTACCACTGCTGTTGGGTTGCATTTGCAGTTTTGCTTGTGCAATTATTTTCGTGGTGTAAATGATGTTTGCTATGGTTGTAGTGAATACAAAAGTTGTAGCAAATTTCATGATCTTTCTTTTGTTTAACTTGTAAGGCCATAGGTCCGATAGTGTAGGAGTTACATGACCTTTAAGTCTTCGGTCAGGTTTTAATTGTATTCTGAGCAGATCTGAAAGATGCTAGTGTTTGATCTAGTTATGATTTGAATGAGCTTTTGGTGATAATAACAAAGTTATATATAATTCATGTATATAGCTGCTGTTAAAATTTGGTGGTATTTGGCCTGGTAGTTTGTGAGTTATGCCTGTTTAAAGTTGGGTTTCAGAAATGGCTGCTCTCTGTCAATTGTGGACCAGTTTCTGTAAATGGGTATATTTGACTTAGGTAACTTGAGAATCATGCTAATATGATTAAAGATGAGTTGTAGAAAATTCCATAAGCTTTCCAGAATGTCTTCTTGCAAGTCATTTGGACTTGTGTAACTTCAGTTATAGCTAAATCTTGTAGCTGCTGTTTGCATGTCTAGAAATTGACAGATTCCAATTATAGTTGTTTGCTTGTATATTGCTAAGTGTGGCTCATACCTTTGATGATGGTTGAGTTAGAGTACCTGAGATCTTGGGAAACTTGTGTCATGCTTGGTGTTGTCGTCTTCTTTGCTATCGTGGCATGATAAATTGTGCAATATTTAAAGTAAGCAATGCGAAGTGCTTGTGCATGTTAATGTAACCTTGTGCTTGTCTTACTGCATGCGATGCAGTGTCTATTGCACTTCTATGTATTCATACACTTGCATCTTGCACCTCATCTAGGTACGCTATATGCATCACGGAAAGGATGTGATGTTGGAGCCAAACCCGAAGACGGTGTTTGGTGGACCTATCCCGAAGATGGAAGGACTGAGCAAGTGTTATGATGGGAGATGCTCACCAAGCGAGTGTCGTCTAACAAACACTAACCTAGTGTGGGATCCCAGACAAGCCCCGGAGCATTCTAAGTCTTCCATGTTTTTACAAATACCTTGAGTATCTTTTATTGTTGATGATACATTAAGTATAGGAATTGGTTGGAACCAATTGTTGCATTATATCCTTACCTTGTCCAGATAAAATCCTGTGAATTCTAATTAAGTATAGGATCGAATGATGCTTAGCTATGCATAGACCGGTAGAAGTCGGGTGATTTCCTGTCACCTGCGAGATATAGGATGAGCTCTGGTCACGGTTGGCTATATTTGCTATCATTAAAAAGAACCATGTGTTAATAATGAAAAGAGACCGGACGAGATGACGGTAGTGCAGCAACAAGGCATGGAGGTCTTGGGTGTGAATCTATCCCCGTATGTGTCGTTTAAGGACTGATACGCTGTACGTCCTCATGTCATGTTGAATGCAGCCTAACACTTAGCTGGCCGGATAAGTCGTTCTGACCGCGAAGCCGAGTAGTTCAACTCAGGCCGGGATCCGTGGGGGTTGGATGCATTTTGGAGGTATTAAGGATGTGCGGAGAGCCATTGGCATAAGTCCAAGGGGAGTCAGGTGCTTAAAATCCTGCACTTCCTGGAAGAGTGGTTCTCTGAGAATGCAGGGCGGCCCGGACCCGCGTCTTTTCTTTTATTTTTATCCTAAGTTGTACCAAAGGTGACTTGTTTGCGACCCTGACGGGGGAAGCAGGGTTTGTGTTAGGAATACCCCTCCAGCTGGATAGGAATCGATTCGAATCGTCGTCTCTTCCGGATAGTGAGAACTTGACTGAGCAGCGGCAACGTAGATTCACTAAATTTAAAGATATGGTTAAATGATGATGATGATGATGATAATGACAATGAGCTATAAAATACCTGATATGGTTATTATTGTTTGCAACTTAATCAAGTGATTGATTAGTACATGTGCTAATATAGATGGTAGGTAATGGCTAAAAGTCACTGCTAGTACAGGTGAATAATGCTAATGGTTACTCAAGCTTTTATGTAAAAATATTGTCTAGCCAGATCCACTCAATTAAGCTATGCATCATCCTTGGTGTCATTTGTTTTAGTTTTCGACGGGTAAGTTTGGCTGAGTACATTCGAGTACTCAGGGTTTATCCCACCATGTTGCAGGTGGAGTTCTCGGCCTGTGAAGATGGTGGCTAACCACCGGTGGCTCGGTGATTCTATAGTTACTTCTCATCTATATGCTTTTGTTGGATGATGTCACTTATGCTAGCAATATATTTGGAACTTATATTAATGTAATCATTTGAAAGCTATGTTGTTTTCACTAAGCGGTTTTGAAACCCAAACTTGTACTTTTATTTATGAACCCAATTGTAATATTATTTTCGCTGTAACTCTACGTATGTGATGTGTATTTGCTTGATCACGTGATCTTGGTTGTGATGTTGATTTACCGAGGTCTTTCGGGACACTCGGCGGACTACCGGGCTTATATAAGTGAAAGTATGCGCGTGTCAACGTGTTAGCGGGGACAACCGTACTTGATCTTGTATAAATTGGGCGGTTCTGTCACACACCCCCTATCTGGCGCGTCATTGTCGACGAAATTTAGTCGGCAGTCTACCGAGAGGTATGTCCACGGTAGTAGATGAATTGGTGGAGGTGCGCGTGAGGAAACCGGATGGTGATACAGAACGCAACGTAATACCCTATGTCGTGTGTCTTTGTGGATTGTTTTGCGTGTGTTCAGATGAAAATGAGGGACTCCCTACCCGTCTTATATAGCTTGGAAGGTAGGGTTACAGATCAGTTATTTCCATTCTAATCGGTTTATAAGATAGAAAGTTATAGATGATACAATATCTATCATATCCGAGCAGATTTCATAAAATCATCGAGGATCTTCACGTTGCCTTGTGAAACACATCGTCCTGCAGCATACTTCGTGTGGCGTTGTTTTGCGAGCTGGGCCTCGACTAGCGGCGCGACCCGTGCATAATCTTGTGGGCTGGGCCTCCCCTAGCAGCTCTGCCCATGTGGAGCCTTACGGGTGCCGGAGGTCATACCCCCATAGATGGAGATAGATAGAATTATAATAGTAGATCCTTGAATAGATGAAATGTAATGACGTATCTTAAAACTTAAAAAATTATAATAGTATAAATAAAATTCCTTTTATATAGATAAGTTGAATAATTTGACCAAAAGCCACATATTGCTACACGCCGTAGAGCACGAAGATCTCCGAATAGGCCATCCGGGGAAAGCCACGCTCACATCCCTGTGTGGCCGCGCGGGCTATCCGAGCCATTCATCTCCTCTCTAGCACCAATCTTGATGTATTTTTTTCTCTTTCTCTTCCCCCCGCCTCACTCTCTTAGCCAACACGAAGCCACCGCCGCCGCCGCCGCCGCCCATCTCTTCGTGATCCCCGGCCGACGCCGCCGCTCCCCACCCCGGCACCTTCAGCACCGGCCGGCACCGCCCCCACCCCATCACCTGCCATTCCGTCTGGCCGCCCCCACCCCGACACCTGCAGCCCGGCCGGCTTAGCCCCGCACCCCGTCAATCCGCCGGCTAGCTAGGGCTTCCTGATCATCATTGGCCTCCGCAGCTTCCCGCCACCATGGGGGTCGACAGTGACGACGAGGATCTCGTAGTCTATGGGACGCCCATCGAGCGAGAGGAGGACACCTCCGCCCGCAAGCGCCGCGCCGTCGCCGAGGCTGGTCAACTCCGCGCCCTTCCTGCCTGGAAGCAGGAGGTCTTTCTCTCACCTCCCTCTTTCCTCTCCTCCCTCTCCTCCCTCTCCCAGACTTGCAATTTCGTGATTAGCAATGCAACAGATATTTCGTGTTTTAATGTTTGCGGTTTGCCGAGCAATTGCGATGCGATTTGGTTGTGATCAAGAGGGATACTGCACATACTCTTCCATTTGGGGTTTGCTCACATGCCTGCTGCTGTCGTCAGCTACTTGATGCCATGCTTCTGTTTAGCTTTGGTGGCTCATATTATAAACAGAGCTGTGTTAATTTTCTGCTCGTACCATTGGGGTTGGGGTGAAAGCTAGCTCGAGACTTTTAGGGCAATCAGTTGCTCTTTATGGCCTGTTTTGTTAGTTGGGCACTATGTCAACTAGGAAAATGCAGAAGCAGAATAATGGTTTAAATTGTGAATTATATCTGTCTACTCCCTTCGTTCCAAATTATAAGTTGTTTTGGCTTTTCTAACGACTTATAATTTGGAATGGACGGAGTACTTCTCAAAGGAGATGCTTAATTCCATCATCCTGCAGAATACTGTTAATCCTATTGTTTATCCTTGTGTGCGCTTGTTAGTGAAACCATAGTTCAGTAACTAAGACCTTGATTGTGGGTTCTGCTGATCTCATAATGGAATGGGTTGTGGAAATTCATGTAGTTCAGATGTGATTTTTACTCAACTATTCCTCTATTAGTTGTTAGGTTCCTTATAACATGGATGCTGTTTATCTGTTTGGACTTTGGATAGTGCAATGTAGACTCACAAAAATATAAATTTGTGATTTTGTAGCCATTGTGATCTTGGTATTTGTATTAACAAATCTGCAGAGTAACATCAGTGGTTGATGCTGCATGTTTGCAGAGAATATGAGAATTCATTACATCATACCATTTATTTTTTACTACTAAGTTATTGTATGGATTGAATTGTTATCTTTCGTGAGTTACTTGTCTTAGTACTTGTTGAGCTTGTGCATTGTAGATTTCAACTGAAGTCATGTGACATTTGATTTACTTCAAGTTGTATTGTTGTTTTCATGTGGCGTATAGGTGAGGGATGAAGAAGGAAGAAGAAGATTTCATGGCGCATTTACTGGTGGATTCTCTGCTGGCTTTTACAATACTGTTGGCTCAAAAGTGGGTATGTTCCATTGAATTTTTAATAATTATTATACTACCTCCATCTAGAAAAGGATTTAATTCTAGCTTTATCCCTTGCCAAACTTTCTAAAGTTTGACCAAATTTATAGAAAAAAGTATCAATATTTATAACATGAAATAGGTATACTATGAAAATATATCTCACGACGAATCTAATGACACTTATTTGGCATCATAACTTTGATTTTTTTTTGGTATAAACTTGTATAAACTTAAAATGAATTGACTTGGTACTATACTATAATTGCATTCTTTTCTGTACAGAGGGAGTAGTATGCATGAAAGTAGCATTGAGGAAACACATTTTATAATATAGGCACTATGATTTTCCTCAGGGTGGACACCACAGACATTTACATCATCATGAAAGAATAGAGCTGAGCTGACAAAGCAAAGCATATACAATTTTCTTGATGAGGAGGATATAAAGGTACATAATGTTCTTTAACCTTGCAAATAAAATTTTGAAAAGCTACCCAATTGCTCAGATAGTATGAAAATTTGTTCTTTCTGCAATAATTGTTCATACTTTCCCTTTTAACTTGGTTAAAGAATGGCTTTTAGGCAGACATGTTGCCAGAGTCACCTGACTGGTTTGCAGGTCCAGGCTTGTAAATATGTATCATTATCGTAGGGCATGTTGATCTGATTAGATTCAGCTTTTCTTTTTGACATCAGATTCAACTTTTAAGGCTGGTCTAATTTATGCTGTTTGGAGGCGCAAATAGTCTGATTGAAGTTATTTCATAGCATGTATTCATTCTTGAAAAAATCGAGTTCATTTGACAGCGTGGGTACTATTTACAGGATATGGGTGGTAATGCTTTGGAGACATCTCAGCAGTACGATACCTTTGGTTTTACAGCTGCAGAGTATGCTCGAAAACAGGCATCCAAGGAACAAAAGGAGAGGTTAGCGTCTTATCATCCTGTTCTACCAGTTTAATAAATGAATGCACTTATTGAACTTAGCTTATCTGTTGCCCATCAAAGCACTCTTCAGTCATCTCTCTGCACATTTTTCTGCTATTTATTGTGGTTCCATTCAACCAAGCTGTTTTGGTCAAACCTTAAGCCCCAGCAGTTGGTGGGAATCTCATGCGGCCATATTGCTGAGTTGGGTGGAGTGAAAATGAACAAAAATGATCCATGGAGAGGAAGAGACACAAACAAATGGTTCCTATGGGCCTCTTTATGGATTTTTCTCAAATTTAGTTGCCTATTTGAGCCCTTTAGTTTCCTACTTTTTCATTATTTATCTATTTGTATTCTTATTATTACATCTATGCCGTTGTATTTGAATGCCACCAACTTGTGTATGAGTGCACCCAAATTGAACTACCTTTTGCTGATATATGTCTTTTCATTTTTGCATCTCCTTGCAGACCATCTGCTATACCTGGTCCCATACCTGATGAATTGGTGGTCCCCACCACAAATTCAATTGGTATTATTTGTTCTCATGTTTTCTCAATAACATTTGAGTTGATGTATGTACTTTCATTGAATTTTATATCATTACCATGCTTGAACAGGTGTGACATTGTTAATGAAAATGGGTTGGCGCCAAGGACGCTCTATCAGGGACTCACATGCTGATTCCTTATATGGTATGCTTTGTTTTCAATGTTTTTGTTTGTTTGGTAAGTTCAGCCATTGTCTGTCGAAGTGTGGCCCTTCATTTGGTCAGAACTCTTGAATGCTACAGCCAATGCCTTGTAATAGCAGCTTCTGGCCTCGCTAATTATCATTAGTTTGAAAACATTATTCTGCTCAAAAGTTTCGTTGCGATTCTCAAATATGACATTTCTTCCTGATCATTTGGAGTTGTATGTCTCCTAAACTGAAAAAAAAAAATTCTTCATGCAGAATCACGCAGGAACGCTAGAAAAGCTTTTCTTGCTCTCTCTGGTGCCAAGGATGATGAGGATCGAGATCAAAGTGCCGAAAACCCTAGCTTAGATGAAGCTGTTGTGGGGTTGGTCAAGGAAGTACCTGTATCTGGAAATACCCCTGTAAGCAGAATGATTGTTTTTTTGCTTCATTGCATGGGCATATTTCCTTGTTATCCACCTCGTTACAGGGCTGTATTTTCTTGTTTGGTTCTTTATAACATCTGTTCTTCTAATGTCTTATTATTAATTTTTTCACTTTTTTGTGATTCTTTCAGATATAAAAATATCATGTGGGGCATTTGTTTTCCCTACTTAAACTAGCTAATCACGATATTCGTCCTTTTGCACTTGTACTCTTATCGGTTTCGTAAGCTGTCTTGGACTGTGTTGCAGTGAAACCTTTTTTAAATTTGACCTCTGATGTATGCTAGACATTTTATTGGCCTCTTGAATGTTGTCATATTGTTATTTAAATATATAAGTAATATTCTTTCAGGTCTTAATTTTTTTTGGGAGTAAGAAGCTTATCACAAATTTTCCTCCATTATACATCATACTTGTTGTATTTTATGCTATCTAGACAGCAAAGCTTCAAACTTGGCCTCCAATGGATGCTAGGTTTTTATGATTGATCACTTAAAGATATGTCCTCAATTTATAATTACTTTCATAATATTGTTTCACAGAATGTGCTTTTCTCTTTTGCTCTACAATTCATTTTCAAAAAGAAGATCAGTGGTCAAAGTCTCATTACCTTCAGTTATAAGGGAATGTACCCATAGTATGATAGTGTCCAAGATATCCAAAATGTGTGCATACATATACTTATTTATTTATTTTGTGTTCATGGTCGCATCATGTGTTAGAAATACACATGAAGAAAACATCTGCTGAAAGTATTACAATCCATGAATATTTAGGTCTACGTGCTTCATCCAAAGCAGGATTTTCATGGATTAGGTTATGATCCATTCAAGCATGCTCCTGAGTTTAGAGGTATCATGTTCAGATAATATACTCTTATTAGCATTATTCTGTGTCTGTCACACCTGATTCCTATTATAGACAGGAAAACATTGCAGAAGTCAAGAGAGAGGGACCACAAACGAAATGATGTTTCAATGAGGGGAAATCTTCTGATTTCTAACTGTAAGATATAATGATGATTGTCTCCCTGTTATTCTATTATATTGATGTTGAGAGTTGATTAATGATTAGTGTAGCCTCAGCTTTGAATTAACTTAGCTAGTTGTTCAATCATCAGCAGGATATTATGCTCCTGGTTTTGGGATTGGAGCTCTTGAAGAGCTTGATGTTGAAGATGAAGATATTTATGCATCAGGTAATTGAGTTATCTTCTTATCAACCTTGGTACTGGTGATGTTTATACCAGGGATTCATATTCAATCATATGATGTTTTTCTGTTTAAACCACTCCTTTATGGAGTTCAGTTCTGGCCATGTGATCAATCATATGATACTCAACTAGGGTTCGTTCACACATTTTTTCCCAGGATCTTGATATTTCATATTTGTTTTCTGATTGAAGTCATCATAAATGCATATTCATGGTTAATATACATTGGAGACTTGTTCTTTCATTGTGTAGTCATGCTATATTTTCAGGTTGATATATTAGCCCTTTATACTTATAAGTTGGCCCTTTGTACTAACATTTTTTGTATTTAGGTTTTGCTTATGAACAAACTGAAGTTGATATTGAGCCTTCAACAGCAGCCAGTGACAGTAATTACAAACTTGATGACAGAAAAAGAGGTTTCTACCTGAGCTTTAAGATTGCCTCAAATTCTGAGTACAAACTTGAACGGTAATGCTTCCTCTGTTAGTCGCTGAATTCTCACTCTTGGTAGTAGGAGAATTCTTACTCTCATCGAGAGAGGATGACACTAGAAGTTGGGGCAATTTTCTTGTCTATTTCTCACACAAGCTCACACAAGCTCACACCAACCTGAGGGGTTGGGGTTACATATTTATAGGCTGCTAGCCAGCCAAGCATATGCCAAGATGCTAGTCTAAGATGCTAGTCTAAAATGCTAATATGCTGTCCTAGCTAAAATGCTGTCCTCTAGTCTAAGATGCTGTCCTCTAAGATGCTGTCCTCTAGTCTAAGATGCTGTCCTAAAAACAGAAAAACAGCCACAAGGACCATGACCATGTGAGCATCATAGCCCCACAAAGACCAGCCACACATGAGACTTATCCATCATTCCCCCCCTAAGTCTTGTGCGTCGTCTTGTGGGATAGTTGAACCATCCCGGTCCTGGAGCAGAGCTCAAGGAACTTGATCCTCCCAAGGGGCTTGGTGAGCAGGTCCGCAAGCTGGTCCTTGGTGTTGATGTAGCTCGCCTTGATGCTCCCTTCCTCCAAACAGCCTCGGATGAAGTGGTACCTCACCCGGATGTGCTTGTTGCGTTCGTGGAACACGGGGTTCTTTGCCAGGGCCAGAGCGGACTTGCTGTCCACCCTGAGCTCCACCGCTCTAGTGTCTCTGCCGAGGAGATCACCAAGCAGTCGAGCGAGCCAGAGCGCCTGAGTCGAAGCGGTGGAGGCCGCTATGTACTCGGCCTCGCAGCTGGACAGGGCCACCACCTGCTGCTTGACCGACTGCCAGCTAACGAGGCACTTGCCGAGGAAGAAGAGAATCCCGCTCGTGCTCTTGCTGGTGTCGATGTCGCCGGCGTGGTCGCTGTCGCTGTACCTGACGAAGTGTGCCGCCCCAGGGCACCTCGGGTAGTAGAGGCCGTGGTCGAGAGTCCCCGCAACGTAGCGGATGATTCTCTTCACAGCCTGCTGGTGCTCCGTCGTCGGTTGCTGCATGAACCGACTAACGTAGCCGACGGAGAATGCCAAGTCCGGCCGTGTGTGGGCGAGGTAGCGAAGGCTCCCCACAAGACGTCGGTACTACGTAGCATCCACCTCCTCCGTCGTGCTGTCGCGGCTCAGCTTCAGCCTCTCCTCCATCGGAGTGAGAGCTGGGTTGCAGTCGGTGAGCCCAGCTAGCTCAACGACGCGCTTGGCGTAGGCGGTCTGTCGAAGCGTGATCCCAGAGTCATCCTGGTGTACCTCGATTCCCAGGTAGAAGGAGAGAGGCCCCAGGTCACTCATCTGGAAGGTGGCCTTCATCTCTTCCTTGAATGCCGCCACCTCCGCATCCTTGTTGCCGGTGATCACCAAGTCGTCGACATAGACACCCACCAGCAGGGCATTACCTCCATTGCCCCGTCGGTAGATGGCCGCCTCGTGCGGGCTTTGCTCGAAGCCCATCCCCTTTAGCGTGGAATCCAGCTTGGCATTCCACGCCCT
Source organism: Miscanthus floridulus (assembly GCF_019320115.1). Taxonomy (NCBI): domain Eukaryota; kingdom Viridiplantae; phylum Streptophyta; class Magnoliopsida; order Poales; family Poaceae; genus Miscanthus; species Miscanthus floridulus. The sequence continues at coordinate 58,279,631 of NC_089598.1, read as the reverse complement.
CGGTGCCTGCCGCAAGCCATAGAGGGCCTTGCGCAGGCGGAGCACCTTGCCCTCCTTGCCGGGGATCGCAAATCCCGGCGGCTGGTGCACGTAGACCTCCTCCTTCAAGTCGCCGTTAAGGAACGCCGACTTGACGTCCATGTGATGAACACGCCAGCCCTCCTGGGCAGCTAGCGCAAGGAGGAGTCGCACGGACTCCATCCGTGCCACGGGAGCAAAGGCGTCGTCGAAGTCGACCTCCTCCTGCTGCATGAAACCTCGTGCCACCAAGCGAGCCTTGTGCTTGACGATGGCGCCGGCTTCATCCCTCTTCAACTTGTACACCCACTTAAGGGTGATCGCGCGGTGACCACGAGGAAGGTCAGCAAGCTCCCAGGTGCGGTTCTTCTCAACTGCATCCATCTCCAACTGCATCGCGGTGCGCCATGCCGCGTGTCTCTCGGCCTCTGCAAACGACCGAGGCTCGCCGTCGTCACACGCAAGGTGCAACTGCGCCTCCAGGTCGTGAGGCACCGGTCCTGGCACCGGCTGGTCGCCGAGAAGGTTCTCCACCGTACGGTACCGCAACGGCTCGCTGTCGTGGTACGCGTCGACGCGCTCCTCGTCGTGAGAGAGCGGAGTAGCGAGCTCAACCGGGCCGTGCTCGACACGAGCTGGTGGTGGAGTAGACGTGCCCGGAGTGGTGCCTGTCGGTGCTGGAGTGCGTGGCGTTGCCGGCTGTGGTGGAGCCGGCGAAGAGCTCATCGCAGCCGAGGTCCTGGCTGGAGAGCGTGGTGCTGTCGGAGTAGCAGGTGCCGGGGTTGGTGGAGGCTCGGAGACAGGGGTAGACGCGCTCGCCGAAGAAGAACTGCCTACTCCCCCAGCTCCCTTGAAGTGGACGTACTCGACAGTGAAGTCGTCGTACGTCGGAGCCGAGCCGTCGTCCACTGCCTTGTCCCACGCCCATCCTCGCCCTTCGTCGAACACAACGTCGCGCGCCGTGCGCACACGCTGTGTCTTCGGGTCGAGGATGCGGTAGGCCTTCGAGCCCTCCGCGTAGCCGATGAACACTCCTGGAGTGCTCCTGTCGTCGAGCTTGCTGATGTGGCCAAGCTCCTTGGCGAACGCGAGGCAGCCGAAGACCCGCAAGTGGGAGACCGCTGGCTTGCGCCCATGCCAAGCCTCGTACGGCGTCCTGCCGTCGAGCGCCTTGGTAGGCGAGCGGTTGAGGATGTAGACGGCCGTCACCACCGCCTTTCCCCAGAAGACAGCCGGCATCCCCCTCTGCTTGAGGAGGGCCCGAGCCATCCCCACAACCGTCTGGTTGCGCCGCTCGACGACGCCGTTCTGCTGCGGGCTGTACGGCGCGGAGTAGTGGCGCTGAATGCCCTCGTCAGCGCAGTACGACGCGAATTCAGCCGCCGTGAATTCGCTGCCGTTGTCGGTGCGCAGCACGCGCAGCTTGCGGCCGCACTCCGCCTCCGCAGCAGCCTGCGCGCGTCTGATGGCGTCCGCAGCCTCTCCCTTGCTGCCGAGGACCATCACCCACATGTAGTGGGAGAGGTCGTCGACGAGCAGCAGGAAGTAGCGTCGTCCTCCCGGTGTGGCCGGTGTCACCGGGCCACACAAGTCCCCGTGCACGAGCTCGAGCCTCTCCTTGGCTCGAAAGCTCGCCCGCTGGGGAAAAGGGAGTCGCCTCTGCTTCGTCAACACGCAGACGTCGCAGAGCTGCTCCACATGGTCGAGGCACGACAGGCCTCGCACTATCTCCGTGGCACTGAGCCGCTTCAGGGCCTCAAAGTGAAGGTGCCCGAAACGCTCGTGCCATTGCCACGCCTCGTCGTCCTGACGAGCAGCGAGACAGAGGGGTTGTGCCACCTGCACGTTAAGGACGTAGAGTCGATTTGCGCTTCTGGATACCTTGGCAAGAAGGCGACGACGACGATCCCAAATCCTCATGACTCCGTCCTCAACCACCACGCGCGAACCGTTCTCATCCAGCTGTCCCAAGCTGATGATGGAGTTCCTCAACGTGGGGATGTAGTAGACTCCGGTGAGCAGCCTGTGCTCACCAGACACGGCGGTGAAGATGATGGAGCCGACGCCCTTGATCTCCACGCCGGAGGCATCCCCAAACTTGACGGAGCCTCGGACGCTAGAGTCAAGCTCGGTGAAGAACTCCCGTCGACCGGTCATGTGATGGGTGGCGCCGGTGTCGAGGCACCACCCGTCAGTCTTGTCGTTGCCGGAGCTGTCGCCGAGGAGGGCGTGTGCTTTTGGCTCGTCAAGGTGGAGGAGAGCCGCTGCGGCCGGTGCCGCTGGAGGTAGCTCGATGCTGGCATGTGCATGAACAGAGCCGGCTCCTCCTCCGCCTGTGCGACGTGGGCCTGGCCGCGTCGTGGCTGTCGACAATCCTTGGCCCAATGGCCAAGCTGGCCGCAGTTGCGGTAGGCGTCGTCTCGTGCCGGCTTGTGCCTGCCGGCGGCGCCGCCCTGGGCGCCTCCGCGGGCATCACCCTCGGCACGTCCTCGCGCCCCGGCCTGGGCGTCTCTGCGCGCCTTGCGTGGCTTGCCACGCTTGCGGCCACCTGTCGCGGAAGAAGGCTCCCCCTTCCTCCGGTCACCTTGGCTGGCAAGCCACTGCTCCCGAGTGAGGAGGAGCTTCCCGCCAGTGGTGATGGGCTCCGAGAGGGACTGTGGCTCATCGCTGTCGACGACCTTGAGGCGACCTATCGCCTCCTCGATCGACATCGTGGAGAGATCCAGCAGAGACTCGATCGAGCGAGCCATCTGCTTGTACTTCTCGGGGATGCAGCGGAAGAGCTTTTCGACAGCTCTCCTCGCCGTAAGTGTCGTCGCCGAACTGCACCATCTTCTGCAACAGAGTGTTGAGACGGAGAGCAAAGTCATCAACGTCCTCACCTGGCTTGAAGGCCAGGTTCTCCCACTCCTTGCGAAGTGCCTGCAGTGTGGACTTGCGGGCGCGGTCGCTGCCGATGCGTGCCGCAGCGATGGCGTCCCAAGCCTCCTTGGCAGTCCGCTTGCTGGTAAGCGAGAACTGCATCTCGGGCGGGACTGCAGCGATGAGAGCATCCAGCGCCCGTCGATCTAGGTCGTAGTCGACGTCGCCATACCGGACTGCCTCCCACATGTGCCGCACCTGGAGCTTTACCCTCATCACCGCAGCCCACTCGACGTAGTTGGTCTTGGTGAGGGTAGGCCACCCACCGCCGGGACCGACGTCCCTGACAACAGCCTGGAGCCCGTGGTAACCACGGTACCGATCCGGGGAGAGAGAGCCATGCTGCCTGTGAAGGCCGCGCTCTCCATCGACCCGTCGGTACCGATCCGGGGAGAGAGAGCCACGCTGCCTGTGAAGGCCGCGCTCTCCATCGACCCGTCCGCCACCGTTGCCGTGCGCGCCTCCTCCAGGAGCGCCACCGGCGCGTCCGCGCCTGTCTGGGCTGCCGCCGCGCTCGTGGGCGTGCGCGGCTGCCCCAGGAGCGCCACCGCCGTGCGCGCCTCCTCCAGGAGCGCCGCCAGCGCGTCCACGCCTGTCTGGGCTGCCGCCACGCTCGTGGACGTGCGCGGCTGTCCACTGCGCCGCCCGCGCTCGCGCTGCCTCACCTGTCTAGCAGTTCGAGGTCCGCGTCGGCGGTGTCGTCAGCGGAAATGGAGCTGCCGATGCTGTCGCGCAGAGCCTCGACCTCCTCCGCCGCCGCACGCGCTGCATTCGCCGCCGCCGCTGCTTCCGCCTCCGCTCTGGCTGCTGCCAGCTCCGCCGCTGCTAGCCTCGACGCCCTTGCCGCCGCCGCAGCGGTCTCTGCCGCCGCTCGCTCGCGTTCCTCTGCCGCGGCAAGTTCGGCCTCCTGCCGACGCCGCGTGCTCGAGGCGACCGAACGCTGAGACTGCCCTGCGGACATGACGCGCTATCGGGGGGCTGCTGCGTGGGGAGAGGGCTGCTTCAGACGAGCTGGGAGAGGAGTGAACAGGAGTGGCCGGAGGAGCTGCTGCTGCCAACAGCTGGGGCTGTTGTGGGGCTGGGAGAGAGGATGAGCAAGAGATGCTCAGGCTACAGGATAATACGGCTCTGATACCAGTTGTTAGTCGCTGAATTCTCACTCTTGGTAGTAGGAGAATTCTTACTCTCATCGAGAGAGGATGACACTAGGAGTTGGGGCAATTTTCTTGTCTATTTCTCACACAAGCTCACACAAATGCCATACCAACCTGAGGGGTTGGGGTTACATATTTATAGGCTGCTAGCCAGCCAAGCATATGCCAAGATGCTAGTCTAAGATGCTAATATGCTGTCCTAGCTAAGATGCTGTCCTCTAGTCTAAGATGCTGTCCTCTAAGATGCTGTCCTCTAGTCTAAGATATTGTCCTAAAAACAGAAAAACAGCCACAAGGACCATGACCATGTGAGCATCATAGCCCCACAAAGACCAGCCACACATGAGACTTATCCATCATCCTCGGATTCATACTTTTCATCTTGATGGAGCAATGTGAACTAGCTTCAGAAGTCTGGGTTTTGTTTTTAAATTCTACCTTCTTTGTGTTACCCTTTCAAAGCTTTTAGCTTACCTAATCATTTAACTGTATTGATGCCAAATTTCATTCTTGTCAGTTTAACTAATGGAATATATATGTGAAATTATACTCCCTCCATTTATTTTTATAAGGCATGTTTGCATTTCAAGATTCAAACATTGTAATCGTTGACCTCCAACTACTCTAGCAATATAGTTGCATTCTTATTTGAATTTTTTTCTCGAACACGCGGGAGAGCTGTGTATTGTTGTATTAAAGAAGAAGAAAAAGGGTAAGAGAAGCCTTACAAACACACATGATACACACAACAAAAAATTCGAGTTTACATGCACGTCTTTGATCATGTTTGAAATTATTTTCCAGTGATTATGATTTTGTTTGCTATGAACAATAGAAGCAAAATTAGTATCAGATTATTTTGGCAACCACACAAAACGCCAAACCATACGCCATAATTTCTATGAAAATTAATTTATCATTGCTGTCGTCGTTGTTGCCATCACCATCATCATGGGGTGTATATTTGGAAATACAAAAAAAAACATTATGGTCGTCATCATTAAAGTCACCATGTTCCCGGGTTGATGGGTTTGAGGAACAGAGACATGGGACGCGGAACGTCACCTTTTGGAAACATGGTACAAGGTGTAGGGACACGGGGGGTTAAACATCTTTGTGATGCTGATTCAGAGAGATGGAAAGTGAACCAAATATTTTTGTAACATAGGCAGCAATACATCTATTAGAAAATATAGCATGTTTATGCTAAAAAAGGAAGAGAAAAATGTGGACGACACCTGCACCTGCCTATTGTGAATGTCCCCTGATTCAGAAGTGGTGCTTGGTGGCAAATAGCCAAATATGTAGCACTGAAACTGAGCTTGCCAATAAATCCGATTAGTTAGAAGGGGTGATTTTGAAAGGGCAGTGATATAGTTGAACAGTTCCATGGGCACTAATGTGCAAGTGTCTCCTATGCATGCCATACCACCCAGAGTCATAACTGGCACACATACGAAGAATAAAACTTTATAAGTTTTGACCAACAATTAGAGTAGCTATATAAAGGTCTATTGATACAAAAATTGTACCACTTTGAATCTCAATATATATGATACTATGGTCACCATTTACTATTTTGCATCAGTATAATACAGCAGAAATTTGTGATCAAATATAACTCAGAAGACAGATGTAGGTCAATTCACGTAAATTTGGGTGGAGTATTTAAATCGTTACTGCCAAAGATTGATTTATTGAATTTTGTATTGGCTGTATATTTAAATACTTTAGTGCTCTGGAAATTGAATGGCATTGTTGCTTTTATCAGATTCCTTCCTCCTGAGATCCCTGATGATTTTGATGCTCAACACAAATTTCCAACTCCAGTTCAATCTGCAGAGAAGTTTTCTGACTCAGCTCCTCTTGAGGTTCCTCCTCCAGAAGACACTAGCTTGACACTATTGATTGACGGCTGTGCAGCTATGGTTGCACGTTGTGGGAAACATATTGAAGATTTCTACAAGGAGAAAAGTAAGACAAACCTGCAGTTCCTTTTCCTTAGTGGAGGAGATGGCTGTGACTATTATATGAGAAAGTTATGGGAGCATCAGCAAAAACATATTGTTCAGCAAAGGCATGATTCTGCAAAATCAAAGACTTCTTCTGACAAGTTGACGGCAGAGAATCGTGGGAAAATTCTTGGTGAAAGGCCCCTTGATAGAACTACTAAACTACATAGCCCATCTCTTTCTGCGAAGGAAGCTGTTCAACTGCAATCTAATCTTATTGACACATTTGTCAAGCCAATATCCGTTGTAAGTTATTTCTATTGCATTGGTCTGTTGTTAATATCACATTGGTTATGTCAATGGCTCATTCTCGGTCTGGAAATGGTTTTTTCTTGCTTGCAAATAGGATGGCCTACCAGAGTCTGAGAAGCCTTTTAGCAATGATCCTGCCAAACAAGTTAGGTTTGAGCAATTTCTTAGAGATAAATATAAGGGAGGTCTTCGTGCTGCAAATGTTACACCTACAAGTACTATGTCAGAAGCTGATCGTGCTCGAGAAAGGCTTGATTTTGAGACTGCTGCAGAGGCAATTGAAAAGGGCAAGGGAAAAAAGGTTATTGATCCTTCGTCATTGTTCTCTTTGCCTGGAATGAATGAGCAACGTTTTGTAGCGGCAACTCAACCAGAGGTAGATGAGGTGACTTTGGTCATTATTATTATTATGTTAAGTCTTCTTCCAAATGTTGACTCCTGGAAAATTTATAAAGAGCTCTGTAGTGATACAAGATGAGAAGCCCATCTATCCACAAAGGGAACAGTTTGAATGGCGGCCTTCACCAATACTGTGCAAACGTTTTGATATTGTTGACCCTTTCATGGGGAAGGTAAATTGAAATATGAGTTTTTTATAGCTGCCATTACTTCGATACTTCTGATAGTTGTGTGCATATGGGTTACATATACTTGCATTACTTAGGTAGATGCATTTTCTTGATTTATATTTGTGAGAACAGAAGCGTCGCTTGATGTTATGCTTCTTCCCACCTGGTCATGCCTGAGAATAGCCAAATCCTTAGCTAATAATAATAATAATGATAATGATGAAGGGCGGGCCTGGTGCAAGCGGTAGAGTCTTACCGCCTGTGACCGGAAGGTCCCGGGTTCGAGTCGCGGTCTCCTCGCATTGCACAGACGAGGGTAAGGCTTGCCACTGACACCCTTCCCCAGACCCCGCACAGAGCGGGAGCTCTCTGCACTGGGTACGCCCTTTTTTTTAATGATAATGATAATGTTAATGTTAAGCCTCTAATTAGAAGAGGACATGGATCTATCTTTTTAGTAGACATTTATATACTAGTATACTACAAATAAAATATGTGTATTTGCATGCTGTTTCTACTGTATTCTTTCACTTATGGACTGCTTCAAACTTTAATACATTAATTTTTGCTTTAATTTAAAGCATATAGCTTCAAGTGGAATTGCATTTTAAATTAGCACTCACATGTGCATCTGATCATCCTTCACACATTTGCAGCCAATGCCTGTTCGAAGACCAAGGAGCAAGATGGAGAACCTTATCTTTATGACAGAATCCAATAAAGGAACAAAGGATGAAGTGGAGAGCTCGAGTAGGAGTTCGCAGCATGCTTCTATGGAAGCGGTAGCAGATGTTGAATCACATGGAGCTACTAATGACCCTAACTTTGAGCCCAGCAGCTTGCAGAGACCTGTTGATCTTTACAAGGTAAGCATATGTCCCGTATTTGGTTGTTCTTATCGAAACATGTCTTAGAAGTCAACTGAGATCAAACTAATTGACAAGTTCGGATGCACATTGGGAAATATGCGATGTGCCTCTAAGCTTAAGGATAAGGATCATTGACCCTGAAAAAAATCTTATGTTTGGTGAAGCTTAGGCTTCTTTGAATAGGGGCTTAATGTCTTCATCTGCTTATCGTTTATTAGAAAATGATTATAATATGTTTTAGTATTGACAAGTTCAGTTATTGTGGATGCAGGCTATCTTTTCTGATGACTCAGATGATGATGTGGATGAAATTCTTAGTAATCAACCTGTGGATCCTGTGAAGACAAGTGAAGGTGCTAACATGGCTCTCAATCGTCTTGTTGCTGAGGATTTCCTAGAATCATTGGGTAAAGAACTGGGATTAGAGGTCCCACCAGAAAGGCCTCATGTTTCATCTAAACCTGAAAAACTTTCAGCTGCTGGTACCAGTCTCCCATCCCAGGATGAAAGGATGACAACTGCTTTCACCAAAGTAAACGAGAATCAGTGCTCTATTGGCATGGTGCAAGTTGGCAATATCAATGAAGATACTCCATTAGCCAGTGCTGAAACACTCAGTATGAAATATGAGAAGCAGGAGAATAGAACCGAGAAAAACAGGTCTCGCCCTATGCATCTGCAAAGCCAGAACCATAGTCCAAGGTCTGATTCATCTAGTGAACGGCATAGGAGTTGGAAAAGGAGATCACATCGTCACATCCGGAATGGAACTCCAGAATCTGAGTCCTCTGGTGAACGCCATAGGAGCAGAAGAAGAAAGAAGTCTCATTCAAGACACAGAAAAGGCAGGAGTAGAAGCCTGGATAGTGATACTCCCAGTGATACCCAACATGAGAGAAAACGCAAGGAGAAAAGGCATCGCCGAACTTACACATCTGATACTGATTCTAGTGACCATGAACACACGGAAAGATATAAATCTAGTAGTAGGCGATCTTCTGACAAAGACAGAAGTAGAAAGCGTAATATACACCACAAGCACAGAAGAAAAGATCATGTAGATTATTCATGAATGGGAACTGCTGGAATATGCACAAATGATGGAAGATGCAGTGAAGAGCCATTGGTTTTGCAAACCATGGAAGTTTTTGATGAGAACACTGGGAGATATGGAAAAATTGCTCACAGGAAGTGTTCTGCGTATCTTGGCTTCAATGCCTTCATCACTTTTGCCCCAAGTTTTCTTTGTTGGATTGGTGGAATACCATTGCTACACCAGAAAGCGGTCTATGCTACCTGAATTGCGTGTTTCTAGCTCCCTTAGTTTCAAATATGCATGTTCAATGGACTTTTGTCTCTGCAACATTTGGGCTGAGCCAACTCAACTGTTCTGAAACTTGCATATATAGGGAATGCTCACAATGGGGGTTAGTCTGGAACTGCAGTTTCATGGCAAGGAACTGCAATCATCTGGTTGCTTGAGTCTTTTAGGAAAAAGATGTAGTTGCAGTAGCCCTGTTTGCAAAACGTTGATCCTGGTAGCAAATGGTTTGATTACAAATCTGTGTGCGCAAAACCGCAAGTTGTATGATAGCTATTTTCTAGTTTACTTAATTCATATGATAGTTTAGTTCTGTTTTACAGAAGGCAATTAGGTTTTCGAGAATTATGAAAGCATAGTGCAGTTGAGCGATTTGGGCCTGGCTGTCCCCAACAGGTTTTCCCTTTCCTTATTGGCCACAAGATGTCATCGAGATACGGTAGTATAGATTTGATGGTAATGCTTGGTAAGATGATCAGTTCCCTTCCCTTTTAGCTGTGCTTTTCCTCGTCCTTGTTTAGTGTAGTTTTTCCCTTTGCCCCAAAAGTAAAAGTATTTCTGTTATTCTCTCGAGTGAAACAATCCTAACTTCCCAAGTCTGACAAAGTTTACAGGGAAGAATGAAATTTATATGATATTTAAATGAGCATCATCAGACCCATTAGGAAACGTATTTTCATGGTTTAGTTATTTGATGTGGTAGATGATAAAGTACTTTTCTCTATAAACATAACTTAATGATAGCTTGACATAGGACAATCAGAAGTGCTCATATGTCGAGACACGATATGAATTAGCAATGTCGGGCATTCTGGGTCAGGATAAAAGAAGTGATATAATGGTCTTTTGTCCTTTATTAGCAGTTGCGTCTCCATGTTAGATGTTACAACGCACCGCCTCAGAAGTATCGAATTGGGCACCAAAAACTGTCCACAGCAAGTCGAAGCGATGATATGCGCGGATGCCTTCCTTGTATGTATACCAATAGTGAACCTGTCGTTCCATCAAGCTTTATTGTTTATTATTATGTCTGTCTTCGCACTTTCCAGCTCAGCGATCACTCTATCAGATGACTACCCTAGTAATTTGATTTTCTTAGATTTACTAGATGTTCGGATGGGACCCGAATTCACAGCTGTAAGCGTCTGCAGTGTTTGTGTCGAAGTCGGTTCTATGCATTTAATGCATGTATAGAACCCGGTACGTTACACCATGGGGTTATTCGATAGGGGAGCAGCTCTTAGGCATAGAATCCGCCCCTTTGCAATAAAAAAATAGATTACTCTAACACATGACATAGCTCCAACGGCTCTAACTGCCCTGAGCTAATGAGCACCCCGGTTCCATACACTGCGAGCTCAATACCAGGAGAAGTCATGTCATTGGTGGGACCCGTGATAGGAGCGACCCTCTTCCTTCACACCGCGGACGCTCAAGGGCTGCCGTCTGCCGAGTGGTAATAAAACTAGAGAAGTTGATGAAGAGACGTTGACAACTGCTGTAGAGCGTCAGTTGTCGTCTCATAATACGCACAGAATGAGAATGGTGTGGGCTGGCCTGCTGATCCCTGGCTCCTCTGTCCTGTTCAAGTACCGTGGTGGGTCCGTGGTGTAAGAATTCAGAATGGTACCCTGCGCACTGTACATCCATGAAACGCTTCGAAGATTCTTGCCTAGCCTGTCGACGACGACAGCAACTGTTTCGGAAAGGTACTCACTTCTTGGTTTGTCTAGTAGAGAGAGGTCCAGTGTCAGGCATCACTTGAATTCAGCCTACAGTACAGCCCTAGTAAGTGACGTCAGGTGTACTATGTCTCAGGTCAAGTGTTTCGTTTTCCTGGTGCCCTGAGCCTCGTTTAGATTAAAAGTTTTTTCAACATGATGAATAGTACCACTTTCGTTTTATTTGGTAAATATTGTCCAATCGTGGACCAACTAGGCTCAAAAGATTTATCTCGTGATTTTCAACTAAACTGTGTAATTAGTTATTTTTTTACCTATATTTAATACTCCATGCAAATGGCTAAAAATTGATGTGATGTAGAGAGAGTGAAAAAACTTGGAACTTTGCTAAACAAGGCCCTGGTGTGGTGGCGTGGTGCCGGCCTGCGGCCTGGTCCTGCCGCTCTGGGTGACTGGGGAGGGAGGACGGACTAGGATTCTATGAGCTCAAGTGTTTCATCAGTAGTGCTCTCTGCTCTGGGCACTGGGAGCCCGGTCCAGGGTTGTTCCTTGGTTCAGTGGAGCATTGGACTGGTAGGGCTAGGGGTCCACGTCCTTGCCGGCGACGGCGACGTTGCTGTCGTTGCCTGGTGCGGTGTCGCCGCTGCCACGGCGGTCGGCGGAGAGGCGATGACATGGGGATGGGGTCTGTCCATTTCGGAAACCAGGCAGGCAGGCAGGCAGGCCGGCCGAGTGCTCTGTTAGTCGTCACACAGAAAGGAGTTGAGTTGCAGGTGGGTAACCTACCGGTCACCAGCTCCTCCGACCAAACGAAAAGATAGAAAAGGCAGGCTGGTGATCGTGATCCACACCAGACACCAGGCGACCCGACTTCTTTTTTTTTAAGATCATCACATTGCCACGGACGGACCTGTCCGTGTCCGGTGTCGCCTCTGCATTTGTACACGAACTGGCGACAAAAGTTTGCTGGCGTCGAATGGGCTCTTGATTAATGCTCCGATGCTTGCCTGGCAACCGCAGGTGTCACGCATCTCCCACTTCCGTTTCAGAAATTTCTATAAGTTCCTTTGAGTATAGCTGCGTACCACCGCGATGAAAATTTTCTTCTCAAGAAGACAACAATCTAGTACAAAAGTGATGATTGCAATATAATTATGCATCACGCAGCGTATAGGACTAGCTTAAACAGGTACATCTACTATCCATGTGTTAGTACTATTAAATACCGGATTGCCTTATTTCCTTTGAGGGTCTATAAAAATCTTACTAATCTTTGATTCAAGCTAATTGGCAAAGAGTTAGTTGATAACGTATCTATCCGTAGGCCTCTCTTGATTTTCCAAGTGACAGCCCTTATGTAGAATTGCACTAGGATATGCATATAACCGAAGGCACATTTATTTAGAATGGATCGGACAACAAACTCCTCAGGATTTTAGAATACCAGTTTACGGTTTGATTAGTTGGGTCATTGGCTAAAGTGGGATTGTTCTAATAATATAAGTTGTGTTCCTAATCGAAACTACATCAACAATTTGGTGGTGGAAATCTATGGTGATGTTTGGTTTGGGGCGGGATAAGAATGAAGTGGGATATCCAACTTGATGCATTCTGATGTTTGGTTGGGAGACACAATGAAACGGGATCATCCCTAGAGGGAATATTTTTTCAATATACGAGACAGATCGGTAAATGAAGTAAGATGGGTGGGGACGAACTAGGTGCGAGCGCGTGAGGATGCGGGTCTTGAGGGCACCGGCCATCGGGGTGCGAGTGTGCGCCATCCTCAGGGTGACATCTGGGGTTTCACTTTTAGAGACGTTGATATAGATTTAACGTCCTCCAACCAAACACAAACCAAAAAAATGGATTCGTCCCCATAAAAAAAATAAAACGGGACAATCTCATCCCAAAATTAAAGGGATGCGACCATCTTCCAGTCTTTATCGAGATCAAACGTAACCTTTGTTTTTTAGCGATACACATAATGGGATGGGATGTGCTTGGAACAAAATAAACATGAAAAAAACAGAAAAAAAAGTAGAGATCGAAAGAAAAAACAATAGAAATCGGAGCAGAACGTGCAGGTTCCAGAACGGAAAACAAAAGAAATCGGAGTGGGCTCAATCATGTCGAAAGAAAAAAAAACAATAGAAATCTTGTCTGTATAATTTTGTATATTAATTAAAGGTCGAAGTATTTGAGTTTTTAAAGAAAGGACGTCGCTTTAGCCAACCATGTCCAAGTTGATTGACTTTTGGTCTCAATCATTCGGCATATATACATGTCATCAGTCGCATGTGTATAGCTGACACCGTGACAGTTAGTTTAAGGATATGATATAGTTTCGTCTCCGCGATGATGACGTGGCCCTCCATTATCGGTCATCGCGCATTGGTTCCAATATCCAGAGTCATTGAGTCAAGGTGCATGCAGCCACGTATGCAACTGGTTCCATATTTTTATTTGTCAACTAACGTGACACGCTTGCATGCAATTATTGGAAAATACATATAGATGTCCACCTCGATAGCATATCAAATGGAAGATGGAATACGATGTCTTATTTATTTGTTAATTAGTACGTAGTACTACTCAGATCATCGGAGTGCATTTTTCGTCAAATCTGGAATATCCGAGTTTTAAATTGCCACTAATTTAGTTTCATCGGAAAATAGTTGTAAAATAAGAGAATTGCTAAACATCACTCGGTCGTTTAGCCCTTTCTCTCCCTCTTCGGCTTCTCCCTTTTTTTTCTCAACTCCGACATGCTTAGAAGGACCGGCCAGGGGAGGTAGGGCGGTGGGGACGATGGCCAGGCAGTTAGGGCCCTAGCGGCGGTAGAGGCGGCGGGCCAGGTCGGGGTGGGGGCACTATGGCCAGAGCTCGCCGCAGAAGTCGAAGATCAGGGAGAGGAAAAGGAGGCTGCCGCGGCTGCGCTAGGGTTTCGCCGAAGCTCCACGGCCGTGGCTCCAGCGAAACTCTAGCGCGGCCACGGCGGGGCGAGAAAGAAGATGAACAGTGCAAACGAAAATTGAGTGCTCTCCCCCCTCACCCAAATAGCTTCTAAAATGACCCATTTTATGTAGTTTTTATGATACACATATGTAACAAGGAGAAAGAGACAACGGAGGGACTTCGGGGGATGGAAACGTGCAACCTAAACCATATTGTATAGTTGGTGGCAGTTGCTTTATTTGTTTGGTGATCATTAATATCACATACCTAGTGGCCCAAAAGATATATGCCACGAAGAAGATAGGCAAAACCACTATGTTTTTAATATTTTCAAGGCGTATAGAGTCTGTAATCTACTTCTTTCTGACTAATAGAGATCAATACAGTGACTTAGATATGTGCTAGAGAGAGAGAGAGAGAGAGGTGTGAATGGATTTAGAGAATCAAAGTCCAATTAAACTCTAGTTGCTTTGAATGCACTCAAATATGGTCTATTCGGATTTGGATGTCTATTATCATTTGATCTAATAGAATTCAAAAGCCATTAGAAATTAGCTTAAAAAGTCATGTGTCCAATCGATTTATTTGGACTTGAGATGTAGACAAGCTATTAGTATCTAGTTTTGATTTTTGACGTGGGTTGCACTTGTATATCTAGGGCCTATTCGGGAGAGCTCTAGCTCCAGATAAAAATCAGCATTAGATCCAATTTTTTTTATTAAACACCAGATCTATGGATTTCATAGATCACCACAAGGGTCCTCATAAAACTCATAGATTCCTAGAGTTGGCCAAAGTTATCTATAATGCCACTAATTACACACTGTAACGTACCAGTTCGTTTTTCTTTCTCGCATCTTTCTTATATTCTTGTATCACACCCAGGCCCACCGGCGGCTGAGCGCCATGGCATGCCGCGCGGATGCCGCCTGGCCACCCGCACACGCCCTGGCCCACCGCGTCGACTGTCCCTCGCCATCAGCTGCGCGCATGCTACCTCGCCCTGCTCACGCTCTGCCTAGCGCTCGATGCCACCTGCTTCTCCTACCTCTACTATATAGCCCACGCATGCCGTCGTTCCACCTGCAATGGCCCGCTCCCATGCATGCAACTCCTCCTCACTGTGTTCGCCAAGTGTCGGTGTTTCGGATTACCGGCTAGTAAATTTTGTGATTTGCGCGTCTGACTCGGATGGCTGTGCTTGAAGGACACAAGGATTTATACTGGTTCAGGTGGAATGTCTCTACATCTAGTTCGTTGCTGCTCGCGTTACTGGCACTGGTTTACAGTAGGGGTTACAAACAGGCAAGAGAGGGAGTGGATCCCAAGTCTCTGGTGGAAAAAATCGAATAGGGTTGATGCTGAGATGTTTAGGTGTTATCTCCTATCGTCTCTTGGAAGCCTGTCCTTCCGGGGGCGTCCTGCTTCCCCTTTTATAGACGAAGGGGAAGATACAGGTTACACGAGGGAGAGATAGATAGATAGAGAGAGAGATAAGCGAGGGGGAAGAAGGCTTCCGGTGTCATGGCGCCCTTCGTTTCCTTCATGCGAGTCCCGCCGACCCTGTAGATCACGACGGGATGGCTCCATGTCGTTACTCTATTCATCACTGGTGTTGTACGCTGATGTCGTTAGCTGGTCATGGCGCTCCATCCCGTGCGGCGGGTGGCATGGTTAACGAAAAACCCCGCCGGAGGCCGTACGGGGATTAGGTAGCACAACGCCGGCATGCCCGACACTGTTGGCGACGTGTGTCCTTAGGTATGGCCCGTCATGGCCGTGGGTTACTTCAGGATGCGCCTACTCCCTTTCCGGTGTCAGGAGTTTGACCCAGGATGCGTACTCTAAGACCCATAGTAGATGGGGACGGTACGGACCCCGTCGAGCGAGGCGGAGTCCCCCTTCGAGGGTCCAGCGAAGCAAAGTCTCTGCCCGAGGGACCTGACAGAATGGAATCCACGTCCTCGGGGTCAGGGCGCGTTGTATGCCGCACCCTTAGGGTCAGGCGAGACGGAGCCCGCATCCTCGTGGTTGGGCGCGATGTAGCCCGCACCCTCAGGGTCGGGTGAAGCAGATCCCATGCCCTCGGGGTCGGATGTGACGAGGCTCTCGCCCGAGGGATCGGGCGAGATGGAGCGCACGCCCTCGAGGTCGGGTGACCCGGATCCCACGCCATCGAGGTCGGACGAGACAGAGCCCGTACCCTCGGGGCCGGGAGAGACCAAGATATGCTCTTGACCATCCGAGGGAGTTAGCGTTCATGACCATCAGCTTCCTTCTTCCTAGTATCCCTAATCCTGATACCCGACAGTAGCCCCCAAGCCTACGGAGAAGTAGGATACTCCTTCGAAGGCTTTTTCAGACGGAAGGATTCTAAGGGTTTTGATCTCCCTTCGCAGCCCACTGGTTGTCTTGGTAGGGTTGCAATTCCTCTCTGTGTTGATTGGACTCCTCGGGAGCATGCAACTATGGGGCTCGGGGTCAGAAAGGATTTCTCTTGATTTCGATCCCTCCCTAGGATCCGATTGATTTGTCATTGATATGCGACCACGTACTTGGTCTCCTTGTGAGTCCAACTTCCCCCGAGCCCCTGCTCATTGTAGGGGTTCGGTCGAGGGGTCAGCTCGTCTTGTAATCGTCCTCCCTCACGCATTTTTTCGATAAAATAGAGGGGCTGAGCCATGCCATATTTTCCTCAATGGAAGAATCATGGTACTCGGTGAGCTGTTAACGGGCAAGTTCGAGTGGGGCCCCGGCTTCCCGTTCATGGTGATCTAGCATGGGTCAGCTAGTGACCGACTCCAAATTCCTAATGACCAATCCATATAGTTCTCGGGTCCGTTTGACCAGTCCCGAGGGCTCGTTGCCTTTCTTTGAGGAAAAACCATGGACCGTGCACCAGCCAAGACTCGAACATGGGTCGGGATGCCCGTGGCGCTTGTGCGCCCAGGTGCTGGCCACTAGCGGGCCCATCCTTAACCACCCCTCACTCTAAAGGTGCTCGAAGCGGTTGTGAACCCATCGATGGGCCAACCTTCGAACTCCTAGGCCTTAATGGGCAGCGGGAGCATTTTAGCTCCGTATCCCCTCTTACCTGTGGCGGTTCCTAGCCCATTGAGGGGGGGAGCCGCTACCCAACCCGCCCTTTGAGGAGCAGCCAGAAGGTGGCATGCGCATGATCCCTAGAAAGATAATGTGACGAGGAACGGTAGGCGCGCCAATCTAGGCGAACGGTTCTCCTCCCGCTCTACTTTCCCTTGTAAATAGCGGTCGTTCCCTCCACCTTTCGATATGCGTAACCTGTAGCATCGCCTTCTTCGCTTCTCCACTGCCGACGCTTTAAATCTTTCGCCCTCGCTCCTGCGCTGCCAGCGAAATCCTTGTTCCTCTGCCCTTGCTCTTTCGCCGTCAGGTTTTGTTCCCCTGCACTTGTCTCCCATGGAGTCATGGTATTGCTTTGACATCACCCACACGCGCATGGAGGGCGTTGTCAAGCATGGCCTTCTCCGCAAGATGACCGACGTGGCAGAGTGGCTCATGCCCGACCGTGAGGAGGTGTCGGCGCTGCCCGACGGATACATCATGTCTTCGTGCTCTTCCATGAGTACGGACTCACGATTCCACCCCACCTATTCTTTCGAGTGCAGCTGCACTACTACCAGATTGAGTTGCAGCACCTAAACCCGAATGGGATCCAGCACATCGTGGCCTTCATCGTGTTGTGTGAAGGGTACCTAGGAATTGAGCCCCACTTCGAGTTGTAGAGATACTTCTTCTCTATCTCCCTACAAAAGAACAAGAAGAGGGATGCGTCGGTGCCGATGGGATGCGCAAGCATCCACCTTCAGGGGCACCAAGCGGTGGAGTACATGCCCTGCCAACTCTCCAGATCCAACAAGGGGTGGGACGCATTATGGTTCTATGCAAAGAACGACACCGCTACCCCTTTGCTGGATTTCACCGTGCGCCTCATCGAAGAGGCGCCACTGGCGTGGTCGTGGGGACCTCTGAGAAGGAGAAGAGGAGGCTACGTGACCTTCTTGATGCCATCGCGTTCCTCAAGGACCATGACCTTTGCGGGGTCGGCATCATCGGGGTGTACCATGCGAGGAGAGTGGCACCGCTGATGGCGCACATCCTCCCACTGTACGGGATGACGCCCAATGCATAGCTTGATGGGATTGCGCTTGCCCAGGGGTCTGTTCATGATAGTGAGGTCGCACAACGCATCAAGGAGGTGACAGATGAGTACGACGCCATGTTACTGATCCCGAGGCACCTACAATGTGGCTGGATGCGGGCTTCATCGAGCTACCAGTGGGATTGGGCTTTCAGACCTCCGTTGCGCTACTACCGGAGCATGCGGCCATGAGGGCAGTGAACCACACCGCTAATGAGAAGAAGAAGATAGTCAAAGACATCAATAATGCGAGGCAGCGGGTGAAGGAGCGGGTGAAGCTGGACCGAGGAAAGCGGCGGCAAGTCTCAGATGATGAAGAGGAGGAAGAAGAAGAAGAAGGCTCCGGGTGCCCCATCGAATGGGACGACCTGGGTGGAGCAGATGAGGACCCATCCTTGCTAGCGGGGCCCTTCTCGTGGCATGCCAAAGGGTAGGAGGGAGAGGATGTGCCTCGGTGAGAGGAGGAAGGTGGGCCCCTAGAGCCGGCAGCGACCGACCGTCCTGCTTCGACCGAACCTCCCGAGCTGAGGGAGGGCCCAAAGCGGCAACGTGCCGACAAGGAGCAGCCGAGGTCGGGCGGACCAACCCTGAAATGTCATTGCCCAGTGGCATCAAGGTTAGTTTAAGAGCATCTCCGTTCTTTCATTCTGATTGATTTTTGTAGTGAACTAACCGCTGTATCCTCCGTAGCTTTAGAGGAAGCGGGACTCATCTGAGGCTCGCACTAAAGAAGACCCTCACTATCTGGCTAATGTGCCATAAGCCGGCTGACTCTGCGTCGGAGGTGAGAGGAAGCGGTGTCGGGGGTGGTCGTAGCATTGATCGGAGGGGCATAACTAGTGGGTGCGTCCATAGGGGGGGATGGAGGAGGGCATGTCCGGGTGCCCGTGGCAAGTGAGGCATGGCCAAGTGCGTCCATGACATCAGAGGTGGGACAAAAGAGGGTGCACCCAAGGCACCCTCAGTGGAAGCGACGATGGGGCTGGTCTCCATGTCCACGTTGCTCGCCCCCTTTGCTATCGGAGGGGCCGCTTCGAAGGAGCTGCCCCTACCAGAGGGGTCAATGTCGGCCAGGGTTGGTGTGGAGCTATATTGGTCTCTGTTCTAGTTGGGCGGTGACCCACACGTGTGGGGAGCATCCCCGATCCAGTGGACAGACCTATAGAACCCAGAGGCAACGCTCTTTGTCCTCGACGACACTGTGGAGGAGAGGGAGTGGGGAAGCATCCACACGGAGGTTGGGACCATGGTTAGTGCCCTGACCACTGTGCTAGGTTCACTACATGATGTCGTTGCTCTAGTTGGCCAGGTATGAGAAGGTCATGCTTGCGACGCTCGTTTTCCCTTTCCATGCTTCTAAGACTTGTTCTCTACATAGGTCCTTATGGGTCATAGCCGGGAGAAATCCTAGTTCCTTCATCATGAGAGGGGCATTTTGGACCGCCTTGCTAGGGAGGCACGGTGGAATGAGGAGCTAGCTGCACAGCTCGCTGCCACTCGCCAGTAGGTGGCCGAGCTTGCTCCCATCGCCCAGGAGCTGGCCGACCTCTAGGTTAGGGAGAAGGATGCTCGCGATGATGCCCATGAGGCCAAGGAGAAGCTTATGGCCTTCATCGAGAGGGGGCACGCAGACATCACGGAGGTCGAGCGGCTACAAAAGAAGCGAGAGGACCTGCTATGGATCATGGAGGAGCTCCACATGGAATGTGACTTGGCCCATCAAGAGCGCACCAATGCCCAGCTATGGATCGTCCTCCTTGAGGGTGAGCTTCAGGGAGAGAAGGACCTAAAGATCATGGCTGAGGGCATGTCTGCCCGTCTCACCACGGAGGTCGTCCAGCGCTAGGAGGAGGTCCGACGCTTAGAGGCTGAGGTGTCCTAGCAGTGCAGCGAGGTGTGGAAGCTCTAGGTAGGCATGGATGGTAAGCCACTAGATCCTTTGTCGTCTTTCTTCCTAGAGCGCATGGTCAGCCTCTTAACATGGTCAGCATGTGATTTGGGCAGGTCTTGACAATAGGCTCAGGGTGGAGCTGATGAAGAGCTGTGGCCTAGAGAAGGAGCTCGGCGAAGTGAAGGCCTCCCTCCTGAAGGAGAGTGATGAGCACGACACCCTGTGCATTGCTGTTTAGCTGGTCTACGATGACCTCGAGCTATCCCCGGCATAGGAGACAAGCTCACTCATGGTCCACATCATTCAAATCACGGATTAGGCGCATGAGATGGTGAGGGAGGCACTCCGCTTCGGCGTTCATCGGTCGTTCGCGATCGCTTGTTCTCATTATGAGAACATCGATCTGGCAATGATGAGCCAGGGCTTCATGCCTGGCTAGATCGAGGCTGAGCTAGGGGAGATCAAGGGGTCAGTGGCTCCCCTAGCGTAGGACTTATCTGCCATAATTGAGGATGAGGTCATCCCCTCGAGGGGTTAGGTAGTTAGATAGGCTAGGCGACAAATTTGTAATAAGTAAATAAATCTTTATCTTTTGTTATGGTCAAACCATCTTTTGGTTCTTCATCCCTTTTTATGTATAAAAAGATTAATGCGTTCCAACCCTTTCTGTGATTAAGGCTGTAAAGCTCGAGGTGCGGGTGAAACAACTCTGATTGTGCTGGTGAGCAAAAATGCCTTGGCCACTGGGGCGTAGGTTTCTTGTAGTCCGACCAATTTTACTCGGGGCTTATTTCCATGGCCTTTGCTTTTAGGTCTTAACGTTGGAGAGGGTTGGGCGCAGAGAATGTTTTAGATAGGTATACCCCTATTAGCCCCTGAGTGAGGCCCAACCCCTTGCCGTTGCTAGGGTCGGGTGTCACTGAAGATCGAGGAGACATGATGGCAAAACCAAATAGAAAATGTACTCGCATTTTAGAAACTTTGTTCTTAAATTTCACAAGTACATGCATAGGCTAGGGGTAAAAGCGACGTAGCTATTCAATGTTCCAAGCGTTGATGAAGACTCTATCGTCGATGGTCTTAAGCTTGTAGGTTCCCGATCGGAGCACCTCCGTGACAACATATGGTCCTTCCCATGGTGGAGAGAGCTAGTGGCGGTTCTTGTTGTTCTGAATGAGGCGGAGCACCAAATCCCCGATGTTGAATGCCCGACCTCGCACTCGACACCCATGGTACGGGCGTAGTGCTTGCTGGTACTTGGCTGAGTGGAGGAGGGCGACGTCGTGCGCTTTGTCGAGTTGGTCCATGGCGTCCTCGAGGGATGCCTCAGCCCCTTGCTTGTCGTATGCCCTAACCCTCGGTGCTCGATAGTCGAGGTCGGTTGGGAGGATAGCCTCAGAACCATAGACCATGAAGAAAGGCATGTAGCCAGTCGCTTGGCTGGGTCATCCTCAAGCTCCAGATTACTGTGGGAAGCTCCACGACCCATCGTCCACCGAACTTGTTTAGCCGATCGAAGATCCTTGGCATGAGGCCTTGCAGGACCATGCCATTTGCATGCTCAGCCTATCCATTCATGCAGTGGTGGGCCATGGAGGCCCAGTCAATGTGGATGTGGTAGTCATCATAGAACTAGAGGAATTTCTTCCTAGTGAACTGTGTGCCATTGTCCGTGATGATCGAGTTTGGGACTCTAAAGTGGTGGACGATGTCGAGGATGAACTGCATGGCTTGCTCGGAGTTGATCACAGAGATTGGTTGAGCCTCTATCCACTTGGTGAACTTGTCCACAGCGATGAGCAAGTGCATGTAGCCCCCATGCGCTCTTTTGAGAGGCCCGACTAGATCAAGCCCCCAGACTATGAACAACCACGTGATGGGGATCATCTAGGGCGCTTGGGCCAGCAAATGGGTTTGACGAGCGTAGTACTGGCACCCTTCGTAGGTGCGCACAATCTGCTCAACGTTAGCCATCATGGTCGGCCAGTAGAAGCCCTATCAAAACGCATTTCCGACCAGGGTTCTGGGTGTGGCATGATGTCAGTAGACCCCACCGTGAATGTCCTTTAGCAGTTGCCTCCCTTGTTCGATGGGAATGCAATGCTGTAGTATCCTGGTGTGGCTTCACTTGTAGAGCTCCCCCTTGATAATGATGAAAGACTTGGCTTGGTGTGCGATCCGCTGAGCCTTTGTTTTGTTCATCGGGAGCACTTCATGGAGGAGCCAATCAAGGTATGGGGTTCTCTAGTCCACTAGAAGGTCGGGTTCCACCGCTAGTTCCTCACTGATCTCCATGACTTCAAGGTCAGAAGGAGCGGGCAGTTGATTAGCCCCCGACCCCAAGGCAGGCAGCCCATCCTTGGTCTATCCCCATTCCTCATAGCGGACCAAAGGCTTGTGCTAATCGCTGGCAAAGACACCTGTTAGCATCGGCTCTCAGCTGGACGCCACCTTCGCCATCATGCCGGCCGCCTCGTTGAGCCACCTTGGGATGTGATTGAGTTTGAGGCCATAGAACTTGTCCTCTAGCTGGTGGACTTCTCAGAAGTAAGCAGCCATCTTGGCGTCGTGGCAGCTTGACTACTTCATGACTTGACCGATGACTAGCTATGAGTCACCTTAGACATCAAGTCGTCGGATGCCCAACTCAATGGTGATGCGTAGGCCATTGATGAGCGCCTCACATTCAGCCACATTGTTAGAGGTGGTAAAATGGAGGCGGACCACATATTTCATGTGTATCCCGAGAGGCGAAATGAAGACCAGCCCCACACCGACGCCTTTCCTCATCAGTGATCCGTCGAAGTACATGGTCCAGTACTCCTAGTCGACAGCTACTGGTGACATCTGGACCTCGGTCCATTCTGTCATGAAGTCGGCTAGCGCTTGGGACTTGATGGGGCATACGAAATGCCCTGACCTATCAGCTCGAGTTCCCACTTCATGATCCTTCTAGTGGCATCCTGGTTCTGTACGACTTCGCTGATGGGAAAGGATGTCATGACCGTCACCGGGTGCGACTCGAAGTAGTGACACAACTTCCTCCTAGCGATTAGGATGGCATACAAAAGCTTCTGGTTTTGCTGGTAGTGAGTCTTGGAATTAGACAAGACCTCGCTAACGAAGTATATGGGGCACTACACTTTGAGGGCATGCCCCTCTTCCTTCTGCTCTACCACTAGGTCAGCGTTGACCACTTGTGTGGTGGCCGTAATGTAGAGCAGGAGTGGCTCTCCATCGGTCGGCGGGACTAGGATGAGGGCTTTCGTCAGGATTTCCTTGACTTTGTCGAGTGCCTCCCGAGCCTCAGGAGTCCACACAAACTGGTCAGTCTTCTTCAGAAGCCGGTACAGTGGGAGACCTTGTTCATCGAGGCGTGAGATGAAATGGCTAAGTGCCACAAGGCACCCCATGACTCGCTGTACCCCCTTTAGGTTTTGGATCAGGCCCATCCTTGTGCTGGCCATGATCTTTTCTAGGTTGGCTTCGATGCCACACTCGGAGATGACAAACCCAAGCAGCATGCCCCTCGAGACCCCGAAAATGTATTTTTTAGGGTTGAGTTTGATGCCGTTTGCTTGTAGTTTTGCGAAGGTCTACTCTAAGTCAGCTATGAGCTGGTCGGTCCATTTGGACTTGACCACGATATCATCTATGTAGGCCTCAATGGTTCACCTAATGAGGTCTCCAAAACACTTGAGCATACATCGCTGGTATGTAGCTCTCGTGTTTTTCAGACCAAAAGGCATCGTGACATAGCAAAATGACCTGAACGGGGTGATGAAAGAAGTCATGAGCTGGTCGAATTCTTTCATCATGATCTGATGGTACCTAGAGTATGCATCAAGGAAGTAGAGGGTTTTACACCCCGAGGTCGAGTCGACTACTTAATCTATACGTGGCAAAGGAAATAGATTCTTTGGACACGCCTTGTTGACACTCATGTAGTCCACACATATTCTCCATTTCTCATTCTTTTTTTGTACAAGGATGGGATTGACTAACCACTCAGGATGATACACTTCCTTGATGAACCCAGCCACCAAAAGCTTTGTGATCTCTTCGCCAATGGCCTTGCACTTCTCCTCATAGAAGCGATGTAGGCACTGCTTCACCAGCTTGGAGCCTAGCCTAATCTTCAAGGCCTGCTCGGCGAGTTCCCTTAAGATACCCGGCATGTCCGAGGGTTTCCACATGAAGATATCTCTATTGGCGTAGAGGAAGTCGATGAATGCGCTTTCCTATTTGGAGGAAAGTGTGGTGCTGATGCGCACCACTTTGCCCTTAGAACTACTAGGGTCTATGAGGACCTCCTTGATGCCCTCTGTGGGCTCAAAGGATCTGACCAACTGCTTAGAGTTGGGTGCCTCCTTGGCAGTCCCTTCCTTGATGACTGTGAGCTCCTCGGAGGCAATGACTGCTGAGGCATGCTCATAGCACTCAACCTCACACTCATAAGCATGCTGGAAGGAGGTACCAATGGTGATGACCCCACATGAGCCCGACATTTTGATCCTTAGGTAGGTGTAGTTGGGGACGACCATGAACTTCGCGTAGCATGGTCATCCTAGGATGGCGTGGTAGATCCTATGGAACTTGACCACCTCAAAGGTTAGGGTCTCTATCCTGTAGTTGGTTGAATCCCCAAAGGTGACAGGCAGGTCGATCAACCCAAGCAGTATGGCTTGGTTCCATGGCATGACACCACAGAAAGGTGCCCTAGTCGGTCGGACACACGGCCGATCAATGCCCATGGCATCAAGTGTCTCATAGTACATAATGTTGAGGCTGCTACCTCCATCCATCAGCACCCTGGTGAGATGCTTTGTGCCGATGATCAGGTCAACCATGAGCGGGTATCTGCCCAGCTACGGGATGCTATCTAGATGGTCAAATCAGTTGAAGGTGATGGAGGACTCTGACCACCGGAGGAAGAATGGCGTGGCTGGCTTGGCCGCGTAGACCTCGCGACGTGTGATCTTTTGGCGGCGCTTGGAGTCATAATCTACCGACCCACCGAAGATCATGAGGTAGCCATTAGGAGTCAGGAAGCCACAATCCTTTCCCTCAGTGTCATCCATGACTAGGTCAGGCTTCTTCATCTGGCCCTCCTTCTTGGTACCCCTAGACATGAAACACTTCATGAGAGCACAGTCCTTGTACAAGAGCTTGACGGGGAAGTCGTGGTTTGGGCATGACCCCTCAAGCAGTTTTTCGAAGTGGTCGGGAGCACTCTCAGTGGGCGCCCGACCACCTTTCCACTTAGTAGTGGCCACGAGTGAGCCCCCATGGCGCTACTTGTTCTTCTTGTTAGGACGGCTAGAGGTGCCTTCATCTCAACTGCCTTGGAGCGGTCGAAAATTGCCTCAACTACCTCTTCGCCTGAGGCATGGCTGGTTATGATATCGAGGAGCTCCTTGGTGGTCTGGGGGCCTTTGCATCCTAGTTTGTGGACCAAGGACTCACAGGTGGTCCTGGACAGGAAGGCCCCGATGACGTCAGCGTTGGCAACATTGAGCAACTCATTGCATTACCTGGAGAAGCATCGGATGTACTCATGGAGAGTTTCCCCAGACTTCTAAGGGCAATTCTTTACATCCCAGGGGTTCCTCGGGCACATGTAGGTACCCTAGAAGTTTCCCACAAAGATCTCCTTCAGGTCCGCCCAACTTTGAATTCAGTTGGGCGGAAGGTGCTCTAGCCACGTCCATGCCAAGTCGGCCAGGAACAAGGGGAGGTTGCGGATGGTGAAATAATCACTATCTGCACTCCATCTTGATAGGCATGCCAGTAATCCTCAAGCCATAGGCTGAGGTTTGTTTCCTCGGAGTACTTTGGGATGTTGGTTGGCGGTCGGTATCACGGCGGAAAAGCCACGTTGAGGATGTGCCGACCAAAGACCTAGGGGCCCGATAGGTCAGGGCTTAGGCTCTGATCCTTGCCGCTATCGTAGTGTCTACCATGACAAGGATGGTAGTCATGGCCGGCCTACTCCCTCTCGTCACCTCGTTCTCACCTGCGGGCGTCTAGGGTGTTATGCGCGTCACGGTGGGGACTAAGGCACTCATGTATTGGGACCGTGGTGGGCCTCCACTGTCGTGCAGCTCCTGATGGATATATACTTCCTAGCCATGCCATCCTGAAGACATGCACTGACTGGCGTCGGGCTCATGTCGTCGAGACAGCGAGCTCTCCGCCTGCTGCGCCACCATGCACTCTAGCAGCGTGCGGATTTTGTGATGAGCCCATCGGTCTTCAGGTGTCACAGGCTCCAGAAGCCCTTGGAGCAACGCCATGGCTGTGGCTATGTTCTGGCTTGCTTCGGTGAAATGCTGTAGGCCTCCGTCGTCCTCGATGATCCTTCGATTCATGTCATGGGCAATAGCCCATGCTCGACCACCGTCTTTGCGGCGCTCGATCTCGTGCTTGAGCTCCGTGTGTTCCTGCTCTAGCTAGAGCCATGCATCTTTGATCTCCTTATGCCGAGCCCTTAGCTACTCCACCCGTAGGTGAGGTAGGGCCCCTATATCTCCCTTAACATCGTCATCGGGGTCATTCATAGGTGTAGCCCGTCCCTCATGGACATTTTTGACCCGCCCCTTGGGGGTGCCTGCCATGAAGCATTCTCGTGAGGGGTGATGGCTTCCCCTACTGGAGTTAGAGTTAGAGATTGACTCTGAGTCTCCCGTGAGAAGGTCATGGAAATATTTCATGATGTAGTCTATCATACCCACAAATTCATTATTCGTGCAAGATGGGTGCATGTGCTGTGCCATGAGGTGACCAATGGTCCCTGTGGTGTTGCGCAGACCAAACAAGAACTCTATTAGGATGTCTCAGGTGAGGTATTCTAGGGAGAGCGGTTCTTCCCCAGCAAGCTCCATTTTGACATTGGCAAATGAGAAGGTGAGGTGGCATATGATGAGGACATCGCCACGCTGGACACACCGACGCCATGGTCTTCCCCAAGTTGCAATTCGTTTCCAACTCAGCTGCCACGTCGTCCTCGGATTCAGCAGACACGTCGTCACTGTTTTGGTCATAACTTCCTCATACGACATCGAAACGGGCCATTCTTGGATGCGTTGGAAAGGGGACGACGATGCCGTCGTTTTGGATCTGGTCCCAGCTCCAGAAGGTCCGTGGATCATTCTGTGTGACCACGGCAAGGTGCTGTGTCACCTATTTGGGCCAACTTGGCCATGTATCGTGTCGGGCCTTAAGCCCAAGTTGTGGGCGCCCAACCCCTGGCCGTCCCCAACCCTAGGTCGAGTCTTAGACTATAAACACAGCCGCCGCCGCTGCTATACAATTGGGTTTTTGTTTAGAGTTTAGTTTTCCCTCGAGAAACTGAATCGTTCATTGTAACTGTGGTGACAAATCCTTTTACAGTGATCCAGGGCCCCTGTTCTTGATCTCCTCCACTGTGTCGATTAGTCCTTTGGAACCGAGTTCTTGAACCCTCTATTGATATTCGTGTCATTCATATTTGCAGTTTCAGATTGCGTGTTTTACCTTCTTGCTTGTGCTCTTCGATTCGCTTGCAGGAAAAGCCTTCTTGGCGAGGTCAATCAAGTTGTGCTTGGTTGATAACCAACGGAGCGGTGGTGTAACGGTCGCAGGGTTCGAATCGTGTCTGATTTGAAGCCGGATCGCCAACGTCGAGATCTCCACAAATCGAACTTACCGGCTACCTCTCGAAAGATCGGGCCTGTACTCATCAGCATAGGTGCTCCTGGGACTGTTAGGGTCCTAGGAAGGTGTTGAGGTGACGCTCTAGCCTTCAATAATCAAAACCGAGGGGCTAGTCACTCTCGGGGGCACGAGCCTCCGAGGCGTTCAGCCGTAGCTCCTCAAGGGCCTCTACGATCGCGTCAAGGCCGGTGGAGTGAAGGAGTTGGGCAGGAGTGGGAGCCCGCGCCAGCTCTCCCTCCTCGATGATGAGGAAATCCAGGCTCCCAAAGCGCACGTGCACGCCCAGGACCTAGCTAATGCTATGGCTAACCATCCATGGCCGGTAGTTGTCGATGAGACACGGAAAAGGCCCCTACCTAGCATGCCAACTGTCGGTGTTTCGGATCACCAGCTAGTAAATTTTGTGATTTGCGTGTCTGACCCGTATGGCTGTGCTTGGAGGACATAAGGATTTATACTAGTTCCGGCAGAATGTCCCTTCGTCCAGTTCGCTGCTGCTCATGTTACCGGCACTGGTTTGTAGTAGGGGTTACAAATAGGTAAGAGAGGGAGCAGATCCCAAGTCTCTGGTGGAAAAATCAAATGGGGTTGATGCTGAGATGTTTAGGTGTTATCTCCTATCGTCTCTTGGAAGCCTGCCCTTCTGAGGGGGCATCCTACTTCCCCTTTTATAGACGAAGGGGAAGATATAGGTTAGACGAGAGAGAGAGAGATAAGCAAGGGGGAAGAAGGCTTCTGGCATCATGCGCCCTTCGTTTCCTTCATGCGGGTCCCGCCGACCCTGTAGATCACGACGGGGGTGGCTCCATGTCGTTACTTTGTTCATCATTGGTGCTATACGCTGATGTCATTAGCTGATCATGGCGCTCCATCACATGCAACAGGTGGCATGGTTAATGGACACCCCCACCGAAGGCCGTACGGGAATTAGGTAACACAGCGCCGCATGCCCGACGCTGTTGGCGACGTGTGTCCTTATATATGGCCCGTCGTGGCCACGGGTCACGTCAGGACATGCCTACTCCCTTTCCGTTGTTAGGAGTTTGACCCAGGATCCGTACTCTAAGACCCATAGTAGTTGGGGGCGATACGAACCCCGTCGGGTTAGGCAGAGTCCCCCTTTGAGGGTTCTAGCGAAGCAAAGTCTCTGCCCGAGGGACATGACAGAACGAAACCTGCGTCCTTGGGCTCGGGCACGTTGTAGACCGCACCCTCAGGGTCAGGCAAGACGGAGCCCGCATCCTTGGGGTCGGGCGCGACGTAGCCTGCGTCCTTGGGGTTGGGCAAAGCAGATCCTGCGCCCTTGGAGTCGGACGTAATGGGGCTCTGGCCCGAGGGGTCAGGCGAGACGGAACCCACGCCCTTGAGGTCGGACGAGATGGATCCCGCACCCTCGAGGTCGGACGAGATAGAGCCCGTACCCTCAGGGCCGGGCGAGACCAAGATACACACTTGACCATCCAAGGGAGTTAGCGTTTGTGGCCATCAGCTCCCTTCATCTAGGTATCCCTAATCCTGATACCCAACACCAAGCCACCGTTGGTGGCCCCATAGTGTCATGGAACCCCAATGAGCGGGTCACACCACAAATAGGTGCCGGCAGTGGCAATAGGGCATCAAGGTGGTCGTGGATGCATGGGCTCAAACCTACGACCTCAGCCCTCATGGGTTGTCACACCCAATTTTAAGAATAAAATTGAATGCACAAAACTCGTGTGTGCCCAGGAATCAATCACACACACAAGCTGACAAATTACAAAAGTATCATCACGGTGTCTCATACATCAGAGTTATAATAAAACTTAGTCTTATACATCACAGTGGAATAATAAAAAGATAATAAACTCTCGTGGCCATTACCATAGGGAAGGTCAACTGGTTGACCACAAGCCTAATAATCCTCCAGGAAATCCTCATACCCGTTGTCATCTGTTACCCATCCGGGATTTTTATCCAAGTAAAGAAAATAAACAAGTGTAAGTACATTCCGTACTTAGCAAGCTAACATGGGGTTATGAAGCTCAAAAAGGATAGACTCTGGTTTACTGCAGTTAGCATTTTTAATAGGTCAAACTTTTATTCTCAAGTATAATCATGTTATGCTTAAGCTCCCATTTAATTCCCATAAGAACAAATATCAAGGTCAGGTGTACCATATATTATCGTTGAACAACTTTAAATGATCATCAACAATTAAACAGTTATTCTGTGAGTTTTCCGGGCTGCTCGTAACCGTGAGCACGGCTGTTATAACAGTTTGTTACCCTCTGCAGAGGTGGTGCACATTCACCGCGAGTCATGATCCCCATATGCCCGGGTTAATTACTCCCATGTCACTACCAAGGTGAGCGGGCAGGGTACACTATGAAGCCATTTCATAGGTTTCCCTAACAAGTTAGGGCCGCTAGGTTTCCTTGGCAGGCAGATGTAGGGACTCCCCTTTCCTATGGCACAAATCCATCGCGGCTATACTCATAGGAACAGAGGCAGCCCTATACCCAAAGTGGCAAGCCCCATTTGCGCCAAAAAGGTAACCTCTAACCAGCTAGGAAAGGTCCTATTACTGAGCTAAAGTCAGAGCCATATGACTCTCCCGGTTGCACTGTTAGTCCTAGCTTTTGCCGACAGATAAGTCCTTATGGAGGGCCGGGAGCAACATGAACAAAGGTCATTTGCACTTTCGCCCTATGGAACAGTGGTTATAATTCAGGTTACTCTCATTGTTCCATAGTATCATTCATCATTATGTATATCAAGTTCAGTTAAAGCACTAGCAATCTACCCATATGCATTTTAACCCATAGGAGACAAGAACAGGATAACAATCACTAGGATGTCCTTACGGGTATCAAAATTAGACACATGCAAATGAGTAATTGCTTAAAGTGAAATAGGACATCAAGGAAGGCCCATGTTATACTTGCCTTGGTTCACAAACTCGTGCTGGTCCTGCTAGTCGTCGAAGAGTTCTTGGTCTCCAACGTTTTCCTCACCGTCTGAACGCGACCAACACGGCAACATACAACATTCCAAAAGCATTTATGCAAAGCAAACATTCCTATCATTAGAATAGTACACCAATAGTATTGAAATCAAGATAAAATGTCTGTAAAACTAACCTACGTTTCGCTACGATCACGTCAACGCGAAGTTCACGAAAAACAGAGCTAAAATGCGAAAGTTATGATTAAAACGGGTTTTCCTATCGCCCTATATTTAATTAATTCTAATCATGAAATTAAAAAGTTCCAAACTTGACTAACAGTAGCTCCAACATGTAGCTTATGAAATTACGAAGCTAACGCAATTTGAATGGATCAATTCGGAGTTAAAACGACAATTCTATAAGCGAAACAGTTCGAATGGCATTTCTGTAAATACTGAAAGCGTACTTTTGACTTAAACAGTGAACTTTACGCTTTCAAAATGAGAATACGTACTCGAGGAAATACGCTAAGGACGGCGGGTTCTATTACGCAAAAACAGGAGGGCTCTTTAGCAATTTGACCCACGAAGGGGTATCGGCCAACGATGGCTGTTGATCAGACGATGAAGGGCTTGGATTAGATGAGGGGGGGGGGGGGAAAGAAGAAAACGCCGGCAGGGAACAGTGCAGCCGCAGCGGCTCTGCCATTGCCGGCGGCGTGGAGCTTCATGGCGCACGTGGATAAGGCTCAAACGACCACGAAACACGTGAATAACCGCACGGGGAGAAAGAGGGGAGCAAAGCGAGCTCACCACGGCGAAAATCGGAGGCGGTGATGAAGCGAGGACGGCGGACCATGGTGAGCAGCGGACGGCGGTGTTCTGTGAAGACCGACGACCAAGAGTTAGCGATTGAAGGCGAAAAACAAGAAGGCAAAGGCTGCAAGAGGTCCGTTACATCACGGCAAAGCTCGGCTGAGGGCCAGACGTGACGGCGAGGCGACGGGAACGGCTGCTCGCGCACGGCAGATTTGGCGAGTGCAGCGGCGGTTATTGCGGCTTCTTCGGCCCGAGCAAGTGCAAAAGGAGAGCGAGGAAAAGGCAGCAGGGGTGTGTGGAGGGTCTCGGCTCCCTTTTGACGAGGCCGGGGGAGCGGGGCGACGCGCCCACGTCGCGAGGAGCGGGCGCGGGGCGGCGGTTGTGCAGCGGCAGTTGCTTGACTAGGCGGGGCATGCGGGAGGAGGTGGGGGAAAGAGCTGACAAACGGGCCCGCTTAGGCAGCGACTGAGGCACGGGGAAAGGGCGCAGTGCTGGGCTGGCGCGGGGGCAGCAGTACCGCCCAAACTGGGCCGGCCCAGGAAGGAGAATGGGAGGAGGGGAAGGAAGAGAGGTGAGCGGGCCGTTGGGGAGCTGGGCCAGCAGGCCGAAACCGAGGAAGGGGAGGAGATATTCATTTTCCTTTTTATTTTCCAACAATTTTTCCCAAAAGCATTTTCAAATTATTTTTGAACTCATTTGAACACTAATTTAAGAACAATCATCACATGAATAAATAATGCAGCAGCATGTATGCATTCAAAAGTTTCAAACCTTATAATTGATTTTAATTCGCCAAGAATTATTACTTTCCTATAATTGAATGCACACTTAGTAACATAATAAATCAAATTTTCTTATTTAAAAGAATGTAATAGTTTGGGTGTTACAATTCTACCCCCCTTAAGATGAATCTCGTCCCCGAGATTCGGGTGATTGCTTACTCAAACAGTTGGGGATAAGTCTTTCTCAGATCCTCTTCTCTTTCCCAAGTAGCCTCATCCTCTGTATAATGATTCCACTGTACCTTGCACATCTTTACTGTTTGGCTTCTCGTAACTCTTTCAGCAGTTTCCAAGATCTTTATCGGGTACTCTTCATAAGTAAGATCTTCCTTGACAACAAGTTCTTCCAAAGGAATTTGTTCTTCTGGTACCCTCAGACACTTTTTCAACTGGGAAACATGGAACACGTCGTGCACACCGGACAAGCTCTCAGGCAATTCCAACTGATAAGCTACTTCTCCACGTCTCTCTAGGATCTTAAAAGGTCCTATATACCTTGGGGCTAACTTTCCCTTCATATTGAATCTTCTCACACTTCTCATTGGTGACACTTTTAGGTACACATAATCTCCAATCTCGAAAGTCAGCTCTCTTCTACGGGTATCAGCGTAACTCTTCTGTCGAGACTGAGCCACTCTCAAATTGTCTCTAATCATTCTTACTTGTTCTTCCGCGTCTCTAAGGACATCGGGACCAAACACTTGGGTTTCTCCAGTCTGATTCCAGAACAAGGGCGTTGTACACTTACGTCCATACAACGCCTCGAAAGGTGCCATCTTGAGGCTCTTTTGATAACTGTTGTTGTATGAGAACTCTGCGTAAGGTAGACTCTTATCCCAACTATCACCATACTGAAGTGCACAGGCTCTCAACATATCTTCCAAAATCTGGTTGATCCTTTTAGTCTATCCATCAGTTTGCGGGTGGTAAGCAGAACTAAAATTCAACTTTGTTCCCAAAGATCTATGTACTTTATGCCAGAATTGCGATGTAAATTGGGTGCCTCTATCCGACACAATTTTCTTGGGAACACCATGTAAGCACACTATTCGTTCCATGTATAACTCTGCTAATCTTGCACCATTATATGTAGTCTTGACTGGTAAAAAGTGAGCGACCTTGGTGAGTTGATCCACTATTACCCATATTGAATCATAACCTCTTTGAGTGTGGGGCAATCCTACAATAAAATCCATGCCAACTTCTTCCCATTTCCATTCAGGGATCTTCATTGGTTGTAGTAACCCTGCAGGTCTTTGATGCTCAGCTTTCACTCTTTGACAAGTGTCACACAAAGCCACATATTCTGCCACATCTCTCTTCAAACCATACCACCAATACTTTTCTTTGAGATCCAAGTACATCTTGGTACTTCCGGGATGTATAGAATAAGCAGACTCATGGGCCTCTTACAGAATTGCATCACGGATAGCTTTCACTTCCGGTACACATATCCATTTTCCGAACCAAAGAGTTCCATTCTCATCCATTCTGAATCAGAGTGCCTTTCCAAGCACTACATTCTCTGCTATCTCTTTAAGTTTTTCATCCTCCAATTGTCCTTTGCGTATCTCCTGCTCCAATGTAGGCTCTATCACCAATTCCATTGCATTAGTGACCAGGCTCAAGTTGAGATACTCCATTTCAGCACACAACTCTGCTGACATAGATGTCTGAATTCCATTGGCATAGCTCTTTCTGCTAAGTGCATCATCTACGACGTTTGCCTTTCCCGGGTGATAATGCACTTCCAAATCATAGTCTTTGATCAATTCCAACCAACGACGTTGTCTTAAATTCAGATTTGATTGGGTAAAGATATACTTCAAACTCTTATAATCAGTATAGATATCACTCTTATGTCCAATCAGATAATGTCTCCAGATCTTCAAAGCATGAACCATAGCTGCCAATTCCAAGTCATGAGTAGGATAATTCAACTCATGCTTCCTTAGTTGTCTGGATGCATATGCAACCACTCTTCCTTCTTGCATAAGCACACATCCAAGACTCAAACGGGATGCATCACAATATATAGAGAAGTTCTTGTTTAAATCGGGCAAAATTAATACTGGAGCTGTAGTCAATCTCTTCTTTAGCTCTTCAAAGTTTGCCTGTCATTTATCTGACCATACATACTTAGCATTCTTTTCCAACAAAGCTGTCATAGGCTTGGCTAGCTTGGAAAAGCCTTCAATGAACCTTCGGTAATAACCAGCCAATCCCAAAAAGCTACGAATTTCACTTACTGTAGTTGGTGGTTTCCAATTCAGTACATCTTGCACTTTGCCTGGATCCACTGCTATTCCACCATTGGAGACAACATGACCCAGAAAAGAGACTTTCTTTAACCAAAACTCACACTTGCTCCGCTTAGCGTACAACTTATGTTCTCTAAGCTTTTGCAAGACCATCCTTATGTGTTCTGCATGTTCTTCTTCAGTCTTGGAGAATATTAGTATGTCATCTATGAATACTACCACAAATTTATCTAGAAACTCCATGAACACCTTATTCATCAAATACATGAAGTATGCAGGTGCATTGGTCAATCCAAAAGACATAACGGTGTACTCATATAATCCATACCGTGTAGTGAATGCTGTCTTGGGTATATCCGAGTTCCGAATCTTAAGCTGATGATAACCAGATCGGAGATCAATCTTGGAGAACACATGAGCTCCTCTCAACTGATCAAACAAATCATCTATCCTAGGCAAAGGGTATTTATTCTTGATGGTAACCTCATTAAGTGAGCAGTAATCCACACACATCCGTTGACTACCATCCTTCTTATCCACAAAGATCACAGGTGCCCCCCACGGGGAAGAACTGGGGCGTATGAAACCTTTTTCTTGCAACTCTTTTAGTTGTTTCTTAAGCTCTTCTAATTCATTAACTCCCATTCTATATGGACGTTTAGCTATTGGTGCAGTTCCAGGTAATAATTCAATAATGAATTCAATGTCTCGGTCAGGTGGCATACCTGGCAAGTCATCGGGGAAGACATCCGGGAATTCCTCCACGACACGATCTTGTTCATTGACTTCACCATCTAGCTGATTCACTGTGGCTGTAGGCTGAGCTTGCACTACTACTTCTACACAGATTCTATCCCCATTGAGTGATGTCACAACCACAGATTTCTCCTGACACTGAATCACTGCCTGGTGTTGTTTCATCCAATCCATTCCTAGGATAAGGTCAATTCCCGCTGTTCTCAACACAATAGGCTTCACCTTGAAGTCTACCCCCCTTAAGGAAATGCTAGTTGAGGGGCTCCAATAAGAAGCGGGCATACTACCTCCCGGAGAATTCACTAGTATTGGGTTTTTCATGGCACACAAAGGTATGCTATGCATTCTAACAAAAGCTTGAGAGATAAAAGAATGCGAAGCACCAGAATCAAAAAGTATGGTAGCAGAAATAGAGTTGACACTGAACGTACCCAACATGACCTCAGGTGTCTCCTGAGCTGCATCAGATGACACATAGTTCACCTTCGCTGTGAGAGGTGGTCAGGCGTTGAACTTCTGATTGTTGGCCTGGTTCTGAGGTGCTTGTTGGTTCTGCTTCTTAGGACACTGATGAGCATAGTGCCCTACTTCTCCACATCGGTAACAGGCATTGGGATTGTTGGGTGCGCCACTCTTCATAGGAGCATTGTTAGGCACTCCCTGGCGTGTTGCAGGATTGCTAGTCTGTTGTGGGGGACGCTGATTTCCAAACTGTTGCTGATACTGAGGGCGTTGCTGGAACTGGTTCCGCTGAGGATACTGACCATGGTTTCCCTGATGAGTTGGTCCTTGATTCCTCTACTGGAAACCTTGCTGGGGATAAGCACATGGGCGAGTGTTGCTTCCAGAAGCTTGCCCTTGGAGCCTTCTCTTCTTAGCTTCCATCTCCTTGCGCTTATCATCAATCACGATTGCGCGATTCACCAAAGACTGGAAGTTAGGATAAGTATTAGACATCAGCTGGAGCTGCAGTCCATCATAGAGTCCCTTGAGGAAACGGCATTGCTTATCCTTGTCATCTGCCACATCATTAGGAGCGTAGCAAGATAGTTGTACGAACTTGTCCCGATATTCCGCCACAGTCATTGATCCTTGCCTGAGAGATCTGAATTCTTCCTGCTTCAGTTCCACTAGTCCATCAAGAATATGGTATGATCGGAAACTGTCCTTAAATTCCTGCCAAGTGATATCAGGAGCATTGTTGGGACGTCCAAACTAGAATGATTCCCACCAATCCTGAGCAGCTCCTTGGAATTGCCCGGAAGCGTACAACACCTTCTCCAGGTCGTTACATTGTGCTATGTTCAGTTGTTTCTCCACAGCACGCAACCAATCATCGGCCTCCATAGGGTCTGTGGCATGTGTGAACACCAGTGGACGACCTTTCATAAACTCTCCATGTTTATCTCTAACTTGGACAGGCGGTGGACCTCTTGTAGGTTCATTGTCCAAGCGCTGCATCATAACTTGCATCAGTTGCGCTTGCATTCCCAATATCTGCTCCATGGTCACAGGTGGCGGTGGTGGATTCATAAGAGCATCACACCCACGACCACGGCCTCTGCCTCTTTCTCCTCTTGCAGCCATCTGTTTTCCAACAAATGTGCAAAATTTAGAGATTTTTTTTCCCAATTATAGAGAGCTTACAAGAGATAAGAAACAATGCTGAAAATTTTCTGGGCAAGATTCAAATTCAGCAGTTCAGTAAAACTGTTATAACTCGAGTTTCAGAGATCCAACAGAGGTGCACCAAGATTCGTTAGAAAGCTTAGGACATCAGCTACAGCTTTCATTTAGACCACTTTTACAGATTCGAACTCGCACATAGTCAAAAATAGAGCTAAACCGAAACTGTTCTGAGTTCCAGACAGCGCAGGAACATCAACTTGTGTCAGCTAGATCTCCCAAACCTGAATAGCTATTGACGTGATTCCAAAGACACTAGAAATATACAGTGGTCTAGTTATCTCCACAAAAATTTCAGAATTTTTATCATCCGAGATTTCGAGTTACCAGATAAAGAACACAGGCTGCTCCAGAAATCAGCACAGCAGAGATAAGATAAAATGATACTTCTGCATTAAGATTTCATTCTAAATTTAAAGTTCCAATCTAAGGAAGTTGTGGACATGCCCACAAACTTCCAGCAACCAAGCAAAATACCAAATCAACCAAGTTCACAAATCAAACATCTAATCAACCAAGTTCACAAGACCAACAAGACTAAATAAGGACACGAACTAACAACGTGATAATCTAGATCAAGGCACCTAACACCTATGGAGCGGTGTCAATCATGGTGAAGGAACGGCGCTTCTTCTTGTAGATGGAAGGCTGTCCCAGCTGTGCACGAAGTTCATCCACTTGTTTCTGAAGATGTCTCTGCGCCCTCTGAGATGCACGTAGTTCTCCTTTGACCTCATCATCCACTCCCTGCATAGCGTGGACATGCTGCACCATTGCCTCCAGAGTTGGGTCATTCTCTGGTGGAGCCAAAACCTGCCAAACACCCTCATGATCATTTCGAGGAAGGAACCTGAAGCGATCCTCCCTCATGGCCTCGAAGCGATGACCATGGTAGTGGATGTAGGCATTCTGTGCTGCATCCTCCATGCCATCCAAAGCATGGGCTCTCCTGGCAGGGGCACTGTGGACAGTCTCCACCTCATGTCCATTGATGATATCATTCCATGCGGTGACCACCAGCTCTACCTTCCAGAAGGTAGCCTCTAGTGGGTGCTTGTACTTGGCGCAGTGGTAGCTGATGGAGGCGTGCAAGTCGGGGAAGTAGTCATCCAGCATGTGGGTGAGGAGAGTGTGGTAGTAGGCTGTCTCTGGAGCTAGCTTGAAGTAGTACTTACACTTCCAGCCAATCTCCTCGTCCTCCACGGGAGCAGCTAGGGAGGGTGCAGGTGTAGGGGAAGTAGCCGTCGACTCCTCAGGTGTAGCTACCACAGGGTAGACGGGCACAGCGACTGGTGTAGGGGTAGGTGTAGGCGTCGGTGTAGCCATCTCCTCGTCGTCAGAGATGATCACAATCTCCCTCTCCACCGGTGGGGCACGCGGGGTGAACATGGCACGATAGCCGGCGGTGCTGAGTCGAGCAGTCTTCGGATTATGAGACATCTATAGATTTAAAGTGAGATAGAATTAGAATCAACAATTTTAAATAATAGATTAATGTATGAAAAGCATAAATGTTTTAATAAAATAACAAGAATAAGTCAGTAAGCAAGAAACCAGAGGAGCAAAGCTGCTAAAACGACCATTTTCTAACTAGGCTTGCGTCCTACAGTCAACACGGCTCTGATACCAATTTGTCACACCCAATTTTAAGAATAAAATTGAATGCATAAAACTCGTGTGTGCCCAGGAATCAATCACACACACAAGCTGACAAATTACAAAAGTATCATCACGGTGTCTCATACATCAGAGTTATAATAAAACTTAGTCTTATACATCACAGCGGAATAATAAAAAGATAATAAACTCTCGTGGCCATCACCACAGGGAAGGTCAACTGGTTGACCACAAGCCTAATAATCCTCTGGGAAATCCTCATACCCGTTGTCATCTGTTACCCATCTGGGATTTTTATCCAAGTAAAGAAAATAAACAAGTGTAAGTACATTCCGTACTTAGCAAGCTAACATGGGGTTATGAAGCTCAAAAAGGATAGACTCTGGTTTACTGCAGTTAGCATTTTTAATAGGTCAAACTTTTATTCTCAAGTATAATCATGTTATGCTTAAGCTCCCATTTAATTCCCATAAGAACAAATATCAAGGTCAGGTGTACCATATATCATCGTTGAACAACTTTAAATGATCATCAACAATTAAACAGTTATTCTGTGAGTTTTCTAGGCCGCTCATAACCGTGAGCACGGCTGTTATAACAGTTTGTTACCCTCTGCAGAGGTAGTGCACATTCACCGCGAGTCGTGATCCCCATATGCCCGGGTTAATTACTCCCATGTCACTACCAAGGTGAGCGGGCAGGGTACACTATGAAGCCATTTCATAGGTTTCCCTAACAAGTTAGGGCCGCTAGGTTTCCTTGGTAGGCAGATGTAGGGACTCCCCTTTCCTATGGCACAAATCCATCGCGGCTATACTCATAGGAACAGAGGCAGCCCTATACCCAAAGTGGCAAGCCCCATTTGCGCCAAAAAGGTAACCTCTAACCAGCTAGGAAAGGTCCTATTACTGAGCTAAAGTCAGAGCCATATGACTCTCCCGGTTGCACTATCAGTCCCAGCTTTTGCCGACAGATAAGTCCTTATGGAGGGCCGGGAGCAACATGAACAAAGGTCATTTGCACTTTCGCCCTATGGAACAGTGGTTATAATTTAGGTTACTCTCATTGTTCCATAGTATCATTCATCATTATGTATATCAAGTTCAGTTAAAGCACTAGCAATCTACCCATATGCATTTTAACCCATAGGAGACAAGAACAGGATAACAATCACTAGGATGTCCTTACGGGTATCAAAATTAGACACATGCAAATGAGTAATTGCTTAAAGTGAAATAAGACATCAAGGAAGGCCCATGTTATACTTGCCTTGGTTCACAAACTCGTGCTGGTCCTGCTGGTCGTCGAAGAGTTCTTGGTCTCCAACGTTTTCCTCACCGTCTGAACGCGACCAACACGGCAACATACAACATTCCAAAAGCATTCATGCAAAGCAAACATTCCTATCATTAGAATAGTACACCAATAGTATTGAAATCAAGATAAAATGTCTGTAAAACTAACCTACGTTTCGCTACGATCACGTCAACGCGAAGTTCACGAAAAACAGAGCTAAAATGCGAAAGTTATGATTAAAACGGGTTTTCCTATCGCCCTATATTTAATTAATTCTAATCATGAAATTAAAAAGTTCCAAACTTGACTAACAGTAGCTCCAACATGTAGCTTATGAAATTACGAAGCTAACGCAATTTGAATGGATCAATTCGGAGTTAAAACGACAATTCTATAAGCGAAACAGTTCGAATGGCATTTCTGTAAATACTGAAAGCGTACTTTTAACTTAAACAGTGAACTTTACACTTTCAAAACGAGAATACATACTCGAGGAAATACGCTAAGGACGGCGGGTTCTATTACGCGAAAACAGGAGGGCTCTTTAGCAATTTGACCCACGAAGGGGTATCGGCCAACGATGGCCGTTGATCAGACGATGAAGGGCTTGGATTAGATGAGGGGGGGAAAGAAGAAAACGCCGGCGGGGAACAGTGCAGCCGCGGTGGCTCTGCCATTGCCGGCGGCGTGGAGCTTCATGGCGCACGCGGATAAGGCTCAAACGACCACGAAACACGTGAATAACCGCACGGGGAGAAAGAGGGGAGCAAAGCGAGCTCACCACGGCGAAAATCGGAGGTGGTGATGAAGCGAGGACGGCGGACCACGGTGAGCAGCGGACGGCGGT
The DNA here is from genome assembly GCF_019320115.1 of Miscanthus floridulus. NCBI lineage: Eukaryota > Viridiplantae > Streptophyta > Magnoliopsida > Poales > Poaceae > Miscanthus > Miscanthus floridulus. The sequence goes on along the minus strand of NC_089598.1, from coordinate 58,239,119 downwards.
GTTCTGTGAAGACCGACGACCAAGAGTTAGCGATTGAAGGCGAAAAACAAGAAGGCAAAGGCTGCAAGAGGTCCGTTACATCACGGCAAAGCTCGGCTGAGGGCCAGACGCGACGGCGAGGCGACGGGAACGGCTGCTCGCGCACGGCGGATTTGGCGAGTGCAGCGGCGGTTGTTGCAGCTTCTTCGGCCCGAGCAAGTGCGAAAGGAGAGCGGGGAAAAGGCAGAAGGGGTGTGCGGAGGGTCTCGGCTCCCTTTTGACGAGGTCGGGGGAGCGGGGCGACACGCCCACGTCGCGAGGAGCGGGCGCGGGGCGGCGGTTGCGCAGCGGCAGTTGCTTGACTGGGCGGGGCATGCGGGAGGAGGTGGGGGAAAGAGCTGACAAACGGGCCCGCTTAGGCAGCGACTGAGGCGCGGGGAAAGGGCGCGGTGCTGGGCTGGCGCGGGGGCAGCAGTACCGCCCGAACTGGGCCGGCCCAGGAAGGAGAATGGGAGGAGGGGAAGGAAGAGAGGTGAGCGGGCCGTCGGGGAGCTGGGCCAGCAGGCCGAAACCGAGGAAGGGGAGGAGATATTCATTTTCCTTTTTATTTTCCAATAATTTTTCCCAAAAGCATTTTCAAATTATTTTTGAACTCATTTGAACACTAATTTAAGAACAATCATCACATGAATAAATAATGCAGCAGCATGTATGCATTCAAAAGTTTCAAACCTTATAATTGATTTTAATTCGCCAAGAATTATTACTTTCCTATAATTGAATGCACACTTAGTAACATAATAAATCAAATTTTCTTATTTAAAAGAATGAAATAGTTTGGGTGTTACACGGGTTCCTTCCCTAATCACTTTACCCATAAGATACTTGTGTCCATTTTATATATCGTCCTACTAGTTTTATTTCCATCCAATTTTCAAATGAGTATTTGGGACCCTAAACGAATTCAAACAAAAAAGTTATCAACTACAAACTTCTATTACTTTTCGATATTTGCAACTTTGATTTGGGTTCTTTCTCCATACGAGGTCGTTTGAAAATTTTGAATTTCAAATGTAAGAAATTCAAACGTAATTTTCTTTGCATAAATGATTTCAAATTAAAAAGTTATCAACTACACAAACCTGCATAGCATTTTAAGATCTGCAACTTTTGTTTTTATCATTTCATCAAAGATCGTTTGAAAAATTGAATTTTACTGCAGCTCCTAGTTTTAGAGGTGACTATATTTCCAGCTGTCTCTAGAAATAGGGATAACAGCCGCAGATACTAATGTATTTTTAGAGGTGACTGAAAATTGAGTTGTCTGTACACAAAAGGCCCCATTTGTAAAAATCAGTTTTGTAGTAGTGCCTATTCGATTTTTCTAGTTTTCTTTTCGCCATGTCGATCTGTTATGTCTTCATGTCCCATTAATGTTTGATAGCTTTTTCTCTTTTATTATTACTAGGTAGCGTGCTCGTGCGTTGCTATGGGATAATTAAATCTTTTGTACTAAAAACACACGGACCGCACGATAAGATAACAATACTGTTAAATTAAATACCAACGTTAAAGTGATATTTAATTCAAAAAGCAAAGTTCATGAAATTAACACAGTCACAGAGAGCGCGGCGTCGCAGGCTCACAAACTCTACTGTATAGACTTTTTCATGATATGGCTAAGATAATATTTTATATCGGCAGAAAGAATTCTTCGATATCCATTTCTTTCATGCGCCAATAAATCCATGAATAAGTTCCGCTGCATCTCCATATAATCCTGTACACACAGGTTCGAGTATATATGTAAATATTAGTGCCTGTCACATGGATAATACTGCGTGTCTTAAAAAATCTCTTATAAAATTTTAAAACAAAGTATGTTATACTCACCGTATAAATATGTGTGGCTTTAGGACTATTCCACATAGACATATATTATAGAATAAGGTATCCACTTGAGTGTCTATTTCAAGATGTTGAATTAGGTGTCGTAATTCTTAATTTTGACACATTTTTTAGGTCAAGGTAACCAATGGTGACACTTTTCTTAGTGGTGCATAATTTTATGGTGCACCTCTTGACTATCTGAGTAAGGATAAGTTAACACTGCAAAGGCTCAGAAAAACTGCTGGGAAGGCCAATGTTGAGTTTTCCTCCACTATGCATACTAAAACCTATGTCCCCGTTTATCATTGCCGATGCTTTTGATGCAAAGCAATTCAACATTACCATGATCAGATATAAGTTTGAGTCTCTTGTGAGCAATCTCATAGAGGGACTCTCATCCTTTATATGATCTGCCTCAAGGATATTGGTAGGACGATGGACCTATGTTGAAATATCGCACCAAAAAGTATCCACGTTTTGTCCATGATTTCTTTCCCATGAATACATGCGGTACTATGATAACACTAACTACAACAAATAAAAAATTAGAGAGAATTTGCATTGCCTCCAGAAGGATTTATTTATTAAGTTCTTTGGACTCTACAGGTAGTTTTGAAATATCTGTTTGCATGTCTTACCTCGTACCCTAATTCAAAATTTTGTAGTTTAATTAGAATATGGGGAAAGGATTCAAAATGAACAGACCCAAGGACAATTTCAGCAAGAAACAACAAGCGAGGGCGATGGAACATGTGAGCGTGAAACTAAATGAAAGGAGGAATAAGCTGTCCCTTTTGCAAATGTAAAGAGGGGAAGTAATTAAATGTAGGTAGATTTGGCAAGGTTCTCAGAAATGCAAAGATGTTCCTTTTGTCTTAATTCTCTTTCCTTCTGTGTTAATTCTCTTTCCTTTTGCTCGTTGCCATGTATACTGGTGCATGCAAACATGCAATGCGTATATGGATAGCACAATAGTTTTCTACTTCCTATTTTACTGTGATTCCTCTATCATATGACATACAATATTCAATCAAGGAGAATCGCACCAAAGGACGCAGTATGCGGGAGATGTTGTGGGATCGCAGGCGTGGGCAGACGGACGAATCAAAACAAATGTCTCACCAAAAAATGTCCACACTTTGTTCTTTTTAGTTGTAGGAGATTGATTATTGAAAGCATGTTCACACACACACATATATATATATATATATATATATATATATATATATATATATATATATATATATATATATATATTATTGAAGGTTGAATAATCCCACTAGCAACCTCAGCAATCCGGCGGCGTTAGTGGTCGTCAAATATCTTTTCACAATAAGGACTATATAGTAATTCGGAGTGCACAGCACAGGAGCACCACCATGCATCATTCAGATGTACATGGTGGATACAGAGAGCTATAGTAGTCAGTCTAGAAGGACAAGGACGCATGACTGCATGAGCAGGTGCCACACTTTTACAAACATGCATTTTCCATGCATGCATCAGCAACGGGCATGGATGGAGCTTTCAGCTATCTGATGGCGAGATATCACCCTTTAATTTGTAACGTTACAGGTAGGCGCCACACTGCCATGCCACTTCACCAAGCTACTAAACCCAATCCACTTAATTTGTCTGCACATGTGTGTTTCCTAGTCCGTTGAAGACCAAGTAAATAATCCACACAGCAGCTGCTATCAGTTCATTTCCCCCCTATAGCTGTTACGCAACACAGCAGCCAGGGCAGGGAGAAAGGATATTCTTCATCTTGGGTACCCGTACATCCATTTTATGCTATTCCTTCTTCATTACGGGTGCATGGATACGGGAGACCTTTGTATCAATCTGGTAATCTGGCCAACTTGCATTGGTACCTTGCCTCCAGTAGTTTACCTTCCTCCTTGCATTGGACAAGTATACTCTTCCAGTTCTACTTAACTAATAAGTGCATCTATCACAATCGGCTCCGTTCGGCTGACAGAATTTTGGCTGAAACTGGCTGAAAACACTGTTCTGGCTGAATTGTTGTGAGAGAAAAACACTGTTCCGACTAAAAAAAGAAGCCAAACAAGCCGAATATGAGGTAAGCCGAACAGGGCCTCAGACTTTAATATAAACAAAGCAGTTAAATTTTAATATAATTCGCATTGGTTGTGGATATTTTAGTGCCTCAGACTTTAATTTGTCTGATCAAATTTAATTATGAAACCTTCATTGTCAGTAGTTCTTAAGATACACAATTTAGAAATGTGCTCATAGCCATGCAAATCCATATTCTAATAGACTATACGAAGGAAGAGCCACAAACTGAGCTGCATGCAAAATATCTTCACATCCATACAAATCATGAGTGTTGTTTTGTAGTAGTAAAGCCATCTCGTCGTCTATATCAGTGTAAGCTTTCCAAGAAGATTTTAAAATTTTGTCCAAGACTGTAGTTTAATTTAGAGAGATGTTTCGAATACGCAGGTCAGGGCACAGGAACGTCTTTACTTAAAGAACTCAAAAAAAGATACTGTAAAGCTAAATCATTCAGGTGGTCGATCTGAACTCTGAACCATCTCTGAATCATAAATAAAGGGAAGAAGAAAAAAAAGGGAACTCTGAGCTATACGTCGTCTGGCGTCGTGGCCATCTAGATACTGGGAGGATTTGCCGATTTGGGGTGCAGGTAAGCCTTCGAAAAGTGAAAATGTCATGGAAGTTCCCAAAGCAACTAGGCATCGTGTGTGCGAAGTCAGTCAACGATTCTACTCTTGTTCTCATCTCGTGGTCCTGGTGCATGATTTTTTTTTAAAAAAACGAATCAGGTAGGAGAGATATCGATTATATTAAAAAAAAAGATAAGCTCAGACCGAGCATAACGACACAACAACTAGACGACCACAACTAACAATAAGAACCACTGAAAACAACAAAGACACTACGACTACTAACAACAAGCTACCGACAACGAGAACAAGAGAAACAACAAGACAACCACCACAACAACAAACCCCTACAACACATTACGAACAGACAAACAGACCTCTGCCACAAGGTTACAGAAGGCAAGACCCTTTAAAACCCATCAATGATTTGAGGAGATCTGGGGGCAATAATTCCTTCAAATAGTCTACGACGTCTTGCATTGCGTTGTCATCAAGCTTTCCATCATTCCTAACAATGCCCAAATCTTTTAACACATTGTGTTGTGCAAGACGAACACTTCGGCGAAGCGAAGACTTATCATAAGACTTACATCGACGTCTTATTGTCACGGCAGGTAGTGAAGGAGGGTGTATAGGAGGACATGCCACGTCCTGCTCCATCCTAGCTGTGGTGGACGAAGAACACGTTACCTTTATCGGTGGACCCTCCATCTGCTAGGGGGCTCCTGCGTTGACCTCAGCCGAAGAATGCGTGGGGCATCTTCGATGGTGATGAGAAAGATTGGGTCAACTGTCACTTGAGAGACAACTTCCTCATCATCAGATGTGTCCTCCACTAGAACAAAATCCTCAACAAGGGTGACAATATCTCACAATGTCCCCTCTATTACTTGCACGATGGGGGTGTCCAACGGCGTTGCAATGGCTTGCTCTATTGTCTTCTCACCAGTGATGGAATCAGCATTGCTTGCACATGTTTCCTCATGAACCAAGCAGTCAGTAGACATGCAAGCCTCTACAAGAGAAGGGAGGATAGCTGTGGGGGGCATGACCCCGGATACCCATGGCAGACCACATGGGCTACGCCCCCAGGGGCGGCCCAGCCCACAAGACGAAGCCTTGCGGGGCACGACTCTGCTCGGTGCCTCCCGCAAGACATCTAGAAGATATCCTAAAGATACTATGAGACCTGTTAGGATATGTATGATTCCAAGATTCCTGTAATCAGTTATTACTTTCCGGTTATCTCTCAGATCTAACCGACTTGTAACCCTGCTCCCCAGACTATATAAGGTGGGCAGGGACTCCCTCCAAACTCACTCAATATCATACGATGGCAAGTACAAACCAACAGACCACAGGAGTAGGGTATTACATCATACTAATGGCCTGAACTTGTCTAACTCGTGTGTCTCTGTTGCCTTCTTATTCTTGATCTCACGCTCCTCTGCCGATCAATCTACCTTCGTGGGATACCCCTTAGAGGACTATCGACGATATTCTGTCGATAGTTGGTGCGCCAGGTAGGGGCTTGCGTGCTGTTTCCCTGTCGAACAAGATGGCTTTTTCCATAGGCTCTTCGCCCCTCCTGCAGCCCAGCCAGATCCTCACAGTCGGATCGATCTCCTGGATCATCAACGCTGATAGAGTCGGAGAGCTCCTCGAGCCGACGTAGATCGATTCTATGCCGATCATCCCTGCACCTGTGACTGCAGATCCAATCTCGGAACCACCTCCGAGGTCGCCTTCATCAGCAACTCGCTGCTCGCTTCGTCGCTACCAGAGGAGGCAGATCAACAACGATGATTTGATCGAATCCATCGATTGGGTCGGTCTAAAGCTCACCGATTGCCTCTCCATCGTCAAATCAGCTCTGGATACTTTGGTTCAGCGTCGACCACCCTTCGATCCAGATCTATCGGAGGCTGCTAAAAAAACTCCAGGAGTTGCGGCTCTGCCCTTCGGGCTCACCAACGTCGCCGCCACCTTCTAAGATGTCCTAGGGGCAAATTCACCGACCAGGTGGGAGACATCCATCCTCTCACCGACCAGCCTCCACCAGCCATCAACATGCTCCACGTCGGTCGACACTCCGGAGCGTCCCTCCAGACCATCCTGGAGGAGAATCTGGGCTTCGAGTCCTAGGGCTCTATGGAGACCCTCGCCAAAACCTTCGTCGAGCAACTTCCTCTCCCTCCGTTCTGTGGTGGCGCAATCTTCAACGTCAGCGTCGATACCCCCCTCGGAACGGTGAAATCGAGGAGGAACGCGCCGCTCGTGAGAACCAGAACGTCAACTGTGCACAACGCCGAGCAAACGAGAATGCCCTTGCGATGGCCGAGTAGCAGCTCGACTCGCAAGGAAGGCCACTCCAGCGCAACCTCGACGAAGGGTTTCTTCGCGTTGATGGCCATGATGTCTTCAAGACTCCAAGCGCTAATCTGGTAGTGGCTGCCAACGAGCTCGCCCTCCTCCCGTAGACGCCCGAGCTCACCAAGGTCGCCACCATGCTTAAAGCGGTGCATTGCCAGGTCAATGAGATTTGCCAGGATCAGAGACCTTCGTACTCCACCACTTCGATTCGTTGATCAGTCACCATAAGAACCGATCACCGCCAAAGTCGCTTCACCGACCAGCACCGCGACAACAGGCAACCCCTCCAGGGCAGAGCTAGGGGCAACCGCGCTGAACATAACTGCCAACACGACCAGGAGGTCGACCAGGGTGTCTAGGTGCACCTCAACAATCTCCGAGATGCACGACGACGTATCGACGAATGCCGCTTCGGTCGCCATGAAGACGAAGTACGCCACCGCCAAGAGTACTAGCAAGAGTATGGTAACTCGGACTCAGCTCTTAAGCCAATTGCCGCCAACAACGCTGCTGACGACGACGCCAACAACCCCGAGGGGCCCCCAGCTTTCACAAGGGCGCTCCGAACACTCCAGTGGCCCCACGGTTTCAAAATCACTAGGGTCGAGCCCTACAAAGGAAGGATAAACCCGTCACAGTGGCTATAGGCTTATGCCACTACTATCCGCACTGCCGAAGGAGACACCAGTGTCATGGCGAACTATCTCCCCGTCATGCTCATGCTGGCCGCCATGAGCTAGTTCACAAGCCTTGCCCCAGACTCCATTGGCTCCTAGGAAGAGCTAAAAAAAGTCTTCACCGATAATTACATGGCTACGTGTACTCAGCCGGGCACGAAGCATGATCTGAACTGCATCAACCAAAAGCCATCTGAGCTCCTCCGTAGCTACATCCGATGCTTTTCTGAATGAGGAATTCTATTCCAAACATCATGAAAGCCGAGGTCATCACCACCTTCATCCGAGGACTCCATCACCGCGAGCTTTGCTCCATGTTCAACCGCAAGCCACCCACTGGGATTGGCGAGATGATCACAACCGCCAACCAGTATGCCAACACCGAGGAAGTCGAGGTGCGCTTCAATGAGGATGTGGGCACTCATCGCCCAACACATCGCTACGACGACCGCCCCGATGACCGATGCCACAATGACCGTCGCTTCGACGACCATAGTTACCATCGTGATAGCGGTCGTGATTGGCCAGAAGGGCCCAAGTCTAGTCAAAATCACCGCCACCAGCCAGACCACATCATCGCTGCCGTCAATGAACCTCGCACCAAGCGCAACTACGACAAGCAGTACAAAAAGATCCTTGATGGCCCGTGCCCTCTCCATAAGAATGCCAAACACAACATGAAGAACTGCCTCGGTTTGGCCAAGGAGTTCTAGGATAAAAAGCTGGACGACGACGCCAATGATAGAGCCAGAGGTCGCCGACCACCTAGGGGCAATGATAATGCCTTCTAGGACCATGACAAGGTGGTCGCCACCATCTTTGGGGGGTCTCGCATCCACCGAGAGCAGAAAAGAACGAATGCTCGCCGCACGGTGGGTGCTCACCGTCACTATGGAGGATGCTGTCGCCAACACCAGCTATCGCCCATGGTCCGAGGTCCCCATCACCTTCAGCAGGGCCGACCAGTGGGTGGACATTCCCTACACAGGGCATTTCCCCCTCGTCCTCGACGCAACCGTCCAGAAGGTGCTTTTCATAAAAGTGCTCGTCAACGGTGGGAGTGCTCTGAATCTTCTCGTCACCGGAGCCCTAAAGGAGCTGGTCCTCAGATTAGCAGATCTCACACCCTCCGACTCCTCCTTTTGGGGTGTGGTACCTAGCAGGGCCTCCAAACCGCTTGGAGAGATCACCCTACTAGTACAGTTCAACACGGCAAGCAACTACCGCATCGAGCACATCAACTTCTATGTGGATGATTTCAACACCGCCTACCACGCCATACTTGGTCGGCCAGGTCTGGCCAAGTTCATGGTTGTACTGCACTACACATATCTGGTGCTGAAGATGCCTTCGCCTATAGGAGTTCTGGCCCTGTGGGCCAATCTCTCCATCACCTACGCCTACAAGACAGAGAGTCTTGCCCTCGCTGAAGCCACCAATGTCTCCATCCAGATGGCCAGCGTGGTCATCAAAACCAAGACGTTGCCTACCAATGACATGGAGATCCCAGAGCTAGAGCCTCCTCATGCATCTGCCAAATCCAAGGAGATAAAGGAGGTCGGCCTTGGCCCCGATGACCCTTCCAAGACCATGAAGATTGGGGCTCACCTTGACCCTAAATAGGAAAGCACGCTCGTCTCCTTCCTACGTGCCAATGTCAACATGTTCGCTTGGAAACCTACAAACATGCCAGGGGTACCACAGGAGAAGATCGAGCACTCCTTGAATGTCTCACCGACCGCCAAACCGATCAAGCAGAAACTCTGTCGATTCACGCTAGACAAGAAGGAGGCTATTAGGGTAGAGATAAAATGGCTCTTAGCTGTCGGATTTATAAAAGAAGTGTATCATCCTGAGTGGTTAGCGAACCCTGTTCTCATTCGAAAAAAGAATAAAGAATGGAGAATGTGCGTTGATTACACTAATCTTAACAAACACTGCCCTAAAGACCCCTTCGGTTTGCCTCGAATAGACAATGTTGTAGACTCCACTGCCGGCTACGAACTGCTCTCCTTCCTTGACTGTTATTCCAGCTATCACCAGATGTCCCTCAAGGAAGAAGACCAGATCAAGACATCGTTCATCACTCCCTTCGGTGCGTATTGCTACACAACCATGTCCTTCGGACTCAAGAACGCCAGGGCGACTTATCAAAGGGCTATCTAGATGTGCCTTGATCAACAGATTGGCCGCAACGTCGAAGCATACATCGATGATGTGGTTGTCAAGTCCAAGACCGCCGATGATCTTATCGCCGACCTTGAAGAAACGTTCGCCAACCTAAAAAGGTACCGATGGAAGCTGAACCCTTCAAAGTGCCTCTTTGGAGTTCCATCCGATATACTCCTGGGCTACATTATCAGCGCATGAGGCATCGAGCTGAATCCTGACAAGGTCACCACCATCACCAACATGAAACACCCAACATGCATGAAGGATATACAGAAGCTTATAGGCTACATGGCTGCCTTAAGCCGCTTCATATCGCGCCTCGATGAAAAAGGGCTACCTTTCTTCAAACTCCTCAAGGCCTCCGAGCGCTTTTCCTAGTCAACGGAGGTAGACACAGCTTTTGAGTAGCTCAAGTTGTTCCTAACGAAACCTCCGATCATAACGACGCCATAGCCAGAAAAAAACTCTCCTGATCTACATTGCCGCTACTTCTCTCGTCGTTAGCACAACCATCGTGGTCGAACACGAGGAGGTCGGGCACGCCTATAAGGTGCAATGTTTGGTATACTTCATCAACGAGGTCCTTAACGAGCCTAGAACTCGTTATCCTCATATCCAAAAGCTGCTATACGCCATCCTGATTACATCGCGCAAGCTCCGCCACTACTTCGAATATTACAAGATTGCCGTGGCTACCGAGTTCCCTCTAGAGGACATTCTCCGCAACAAAGAGGCTAACGGCTGCATCATCAAGTGGGCGGTTGAGCTCGACACTTACTCCATTGAATTCAGAAATAGGCCTACCATCAAGTCACAAGCGCTCACTGATTTCATCGCTGAGTGGACCGAGATCCAAGAGCCCATTGCCGCTACGTGCCCTGAGCACTAGGTGATGTACTTCGATGGTGCCCTCAACATCAACGGTGATGGTGCGTGCATTCTGTTCATTACACCGACCAAAGATAAGTTCCAATACGTTCTCTGGATACACTTTCCAGCCTCCAACAACGCCGCCGAATATGAAGCATGTCTCCACGGACTCCGTATAGCCATCGAGCTCGGCATCAAACGCCTCATGGTGTACGGGGATTCTACGCTGGTCATCAACCAGCTTAACAAAGACTGGTCTTGCTCCAATGAGAAGATGGATGCATACTGCGCCGAAATTAGGAAGCTTGAAGGAAAATTCTACGGCATTGAGTACCACCACGTGGTACGTGACCAGAATCAGCTCGCCAACTATTTATCCAAGTTGGGCTCTTCTTGTGCTGTGATCCCGCTAGGGGTCTTCATTCAAGATCTTCTGGTGCCATCCATTAAAGAAGATAAGGAAGTTTAGGAAGTTCCCCCTGCCGAGCAGCTGGTACTGGCGGTACCTTCGCCGGCCGCCGATTAGAGGGAACAATTCATCAAGTATCTTACCAGCGCCAAAGTACCCATCGATAAGACTGAAACTAGACGCCTAATTCATCGAAGCAAGCATTACATGCTGGTGGACGACAACTTGATGAGGAAAAGTGCCAAGGAAGGGATACTGCAAAAATACATCACCCAAGAAAACGGAGTGAAGCTACTTCTCGAAATTCACTCTGGTTCCTACGGCAACCACGTGGCCTCGAGAACACTGGTCGGCAAAGCTTTCTGAGCTGGTTTCTACTGGCCCACGCCCATCTCCGATGTAGAAGACCTTGTCCGATGTTGTAGAGGATGCCAATTTTTTGCCAAGCAAATACACGTGCCGGCACAAGAGCTGTAGACCATCCTAGCCTCCTGGCCCTTCGCATGCTAGGGACTAGATATGATTGGGCCTTTCAAGCCAGCGCTAGGTGGTTTCCGGTACGTATACATCGCCATTGACAAGTTCTCCAAGCGGATCGAGTATAAACCGCTCGTCTCGGCTACTGCAAAGAAAACAGTCGAGCTCTTCGAAGATATCATCCACAGATTCAGTCTCCCGAACAGCATCATCAGACCTTGGAACTATGTTTACTAGCCATCACTTTTGGGACTTCTACAAAGACCGATGCATCTCCATCAAGTACGTCTCCGTTGCCCATCCTAGAGCCAACGGCCAGGTCGAACAGGCGAACGGCATGATCCTTGATGCTCTCAAAAAGAGGCTATATCAAAAAGAAGAAAAGCATCTAGGTAGATGGTTCAAGGGCTACCAGCTGTAGTCTGGGGATTGCACACTCAAGCTTGTCGCAGCACCGGTGTGTCTCCATATTTCTTGGTCTACGGCTCAGAAGCCATACTACCAGCGGATATTGCCTTCCAAGCACCTAGGGTGGAAAATTATGATGAAGAGCAAGCCACAGTTGTTCGGACAGAGGACATTGATAGGGCCGAGGAAGAACGCCTCATCACTTGCGTTCGCACAACCAAGTATCTAGAAGGCTTGCGGAGGTACTACAACCGCAACATCAAAGGTCATTCATTTGCTATCGGTGACCTCGTTCTCCGCAGGAAACAAAAAACCGAAGGGATGCACAAGCTCTCCTCCCCTTGGGAAGGCCCTTACATCGTCAAAGAGGTTACCCGACCATGGTCTTATCGCCTATGTGACTTAGATGGAATCGATGTTCCCAACTCTTGGCACATCAAGCACCTCATACATTTCTATCCTTGAAACGCCCTAGATATGTACTCTCCACTTTATGATGAATAAAGTTTTGGTCTCCATAATTTGTCTCCATTTTTTCTCAATTACGGTTTAAATCTCCACTTACGGTCGCCGAGCTCTATGCCACTCCATGATGAACTCCAAAACAAAATCGCCATAACTGCACCGACCACTTTTCTCCAAATCGCCAACGTATTTTGCCACGAGTTTCTCCAAATCATCGAACATGTTTTCTCCAAACCGCCGAACACGTTTTCTCCAAATCTCTGAACACGATTTCTCCAAATCACCGAACACTTTTTCTCTAAATCTCCGAACATGTTTTCTCCAAATCACCGAGCATGTTTTCTCCGAATCGCCAATGTATTTCGCCACATGTTTCTCCAAAACGCCAGCCCTTACCTGGCGAAGATTTTTCTCCAAATCTCCAAGATATTTTCCCGATCAGCGAGCAACATACGTTCAGTTCCGTTCTCTATGGAAAAGACCCAGTCTCCAATCTTTCCCTACACGTGCTACGGGCTCCGCGCTCTACGTTATGGGTGGTCGGCTGTGGTTCCTTGGTCACGCCTGTTGCTCCTACACGTGCACGAGCTCCACGCTCGACGTTATGGACTATGGGCTAGCCAAGGTTGAGAGCTCAGTAAAGAACTAACTACTCGGACGCCATTTATACTACATATATTTCCAAGTTATTTCGCCAGCCACTGAGCAACACATGTTCCGCTCTATGCTCTATGGAGAAGACCTAGTCTCTGATCTCTCCCTACACGTGCTACGGGCTCCGCGCTCTACATTATGGGTGGTCAACTGTGGTTCTTTGGTCACGCCTATTCCTCCTACACGTCCACGGGCTCTGCGCTCGTTGTTATGGACTATGGGCTAGCCAAGGCCATATGGCTTAGTAACGAACTAACTGCTCGGACGCTACTTATATTACGTATAATTGCATTAGGCTATTACTACAATGATTTTTCGACACAAATATAGTCAAGCTGCATCACTTGCACTTTATAACATTTATACACATACATAAATGTTTTTGCGCTCTCGCGTATCCTAACTACCTTCTAAAGATGTTACAGACAATACCCTGTGAGCAGATCATTGTGATTCGCCATCACCGTCTATCTCACCGAAAAAGTCTATATCGCCGGCCAGCTTCTTCGCTATGTCCTCCACCTCATCCTCTAGCTGCTGGGTTTTTGCTTCGCTCAGTCCTTCGACGAACCCGCCACCTATCATCTGAAGGTCGATGGCTAGGTAGTGGGACCGAACCACCGTAAGGGCGTGAGTAGCGACGGTCACAATGGTGTCACGGTTGAAGATCTTGAAGTTCTCCCATGCCGCCTTGCACCTCTGGATGATGGTGTCCGAATGTTGCCGCCTGTCGTCGGGCTAAGGAGCTGGTTCTAGGTGAACACAGTCGAGCACCGGTTTAATTGCGGTGACTACAGCGTCAAAGTTACCCCTTTGGGTCCTAGCCTCCTACACCAGCACATCGAACTGTGCCTTGGCTTTATGATGGTAGCCTACAAGCATTATAATGTTCCATCATACAAGGAAATTACTTCAACAGTAACTCCGACCAGGAGGTATTCACCTTTCAGCTCCTCGGCTAGCTTGTCTGCTCATTTTGACTCCCTTGCCTTCTCCTATCGGAGTTGTTCGATGACCTGATTTAGTTGGCCAAGCTCCATGTCTTGCTCTACAAGCAAACAGTTATCACCAAAAATATGGTTGTTCTGCAATACAAAGTACATTCGCCGATATACTGTACCTGCTTTCTGCTCGGATACACTTCTGAGCCGTTCGGATTTCTTTTCCAACTGCTCGGAGGCACCCCTCAGTTGTTCGGAGATAGTGGACAGTTGTTTGGATTTGCTCCACAGCTGCTCGGATGCAGCCGCCAACTGCTCAGATGCAGCCGCTAGTTGCTCGGATAGGACCCCCTCTGATATTCTAGGTCCTGTGCATTGGACTCTGCAAGGTTTCGCTCGCACCGAGCCCTCTAACCGTTTCTCTTCGAGAGGTTCATCGCCTCTATGAGTTTCTCATTCTCCTCGGCGAGGGGCTCCATCCTCTTTATCAGCTGGTACCGCTGCTCGGCGGTCCGAGTTATCCCCGGCAAATGTACAATGCTAATGATGAACTCCGATCTCCAACAACATAGTTGAGCATTCCAAAAAATAGTACTGACCTCAATTTGTTTCATTACTCCGGTGACGGCGGATTTTAGTCTCTTCATCTCCCTGGTGGTGTCTTCCTCCTCGATAACCACCACCTCGTCGTCACGCTTGCGGAGGATTCAGACAGATTGGAGTTGAGGTTCAGCACGCTCGATCTCTTCCACCTCGTCCTCTTCTACCGTAGCTCGAGGCACCATTGGGGGGCTCTATGGCTGGATAGTGGGTCCAACCATCCCCGACGATGCTTCAGGGGGCACTGTTTGCTCCTTGGCCGCCACCGGCTTCGTCGCCCCAGACTCCGGCGCATCACCGGCAACTCCAGTTTTTGCCCTCGAAGACCCGAGGGTTCCCGCCGTTGCCTTGGGTATCGTCGCCGACTCGTCTGCTGCTGACGCCAATTGTTTGATGTTGCCAAGTCCGCCAGTGGCGGTGGTTGACTCCTCCACCGGCATTGCTTCCACCCCGTGGTTAGCCCTTGGCTGTTCGACAGTCCGAACTGGTGGGGTCAGTTCCTCCGTACGCTTTGCACTGCATTAGATCGGCTCGTTAGTCGCTAGAAAAATTAAGAAACTACAGCAAAGTAACTCCAACACAAGGGTGCTTACGGTTTGGTCTGCTGGTTCAACTTCTTGAACTAGCGGTGCCTGCCCGAGCCCCTAGGTGCAGCCGTGGGGTCGACTCCTATGCTCGGGGGTAGGGGGGAGGTCCTACCTCCTCCATAGTCGATCTCTGTTCTACCTGCCAGTTCGGGTTTACCTTCGCCCGCTGCTTGGGGACTTCTTTGCCTCCCCTTGATTGATCCTCCATGCGCGTGCTGTGCGGAGGCTCCTTCGTGCTCGCTGGAGGAGCCATCGAAACTTTGTCATCATCAAACCAATCAAACATCGCGGTCCTTCACGTTCGAGTGGTCTGATCAGCGCCAAGCGAGATGCTGCCTGGTTTGAGGGGAGCAGCAGCCGCTGTCTTCCTCTTCTTCTAGGCTGGCTCGTCTGCCGCTGCCCTCTTCCCCTGGGTTTTCTTCGACACCGGGGAGGACTCTCCATCCGACCAGCATCCATACCTTTGGACTCTGAAGAAACACCGACAGAACTTTCATCAGGTTGAGCCGATGGTCGTGCATCCACCGCTGGTGGCCAATCGCCCCTTGGCACACTAAAAAAGTACACCGTCATATCCTGCGAGTGGATCTTCGCATAACTGAATCAATCCACTGCTCAACAATGACAAAGGATAAAAAGCTTCAGGAATACACAACTGAGATATTTACCTAAGGAGGCAGATTTTTGTAGTTAAAGGGTTTCGTATACCCTGACATGTTGAATGAGGCAAACGGAGTGAATAGCTCTGCAGCCCGCTCTTCAACAACATCCCTCGACAGCATCTCCGGCCTCTCATGGGTACCATCGGTCTCCCCCTTGAACTCGAAGGCTAGGTGTGCCCTCTCCTTACAGGGCTGCACGTGGCGTACTATAAAGCTTACTGGTACCAATCTGCTGTTGGTCCTCACGCCCTTTATTAAGGCAAGGAGCTCCCTCACTTGCTCCATGTCAGCGCTACTCGGCGTCTCCGACCAGCTCCTCTGGCTCTCCAGGATGTGGTCGGTGTCACAGTGGATGGCTGGGTGGCTCTGTTTCATGTAGAACCACTTGGCGTTCCACCCCTTCACTGATGTGTTCAGCGGCACAGTAAAGTACTCGCCCGCCATCCCATCGCATAGCTGAAGGTACACCCCGCCGACCACCTTGGAACCACCGCCGCCTCTCTTCTTCAGCCAGAACAGGTGACGGAAGAGGTTAAAGTGGGGGAGGATTCCGAGATATGCCTAACAGAAATGGATGAAGATTGAGATGTGCAGAATGGTATTGGGATGGAGGTTGCACAGACTAACCACCTAGAGCTCCAACAGATCCCTCAGGAACAGATGAACAGAAAATCCCAACCTGCGCCAGAAATAATCCTCGAATACCACCACTTCATCGGTATGAGGTGTTGGGAAGGGGTCACCAAGGGCCAGCCGCCATCCAGCGGTAGCGCGGTCAGGAAGAACGCCAGCCTCCACCAATCTGCTAAGCTCCGCCTCTCCCGTTCATGACGGCACCCACTCTTCATCATGCTGGGGGCCGGCGCTCATCTTCTTGGGGCTTGTTTTCTTCGATTTGTCAGCTCCTTTCTTCGGTGCCATCTCTCAGATGTGATTGGGGTTTGGCGGCTGAAGCAAATGTGGATGCGAATCTGGAAACGCGAGCACTGAGGTTGAAGACGGAGTGGCAAAGGTGGGGACGCGGGATGCGGCGGCGCAGTTATAAAGCACTTTCCCCACCCTTTCGTATTCGAGGGTTTTTGGGGAACCGTTCCCACGATTTGCGCCCCTCCAAATGCTACGACGTGGCTAAATGGGCCGTAACCTGGGCTTTCACACAACCGCAGCCCATGTCGCTCATTTATCGCCGCCGTTGGTTATCACTCGCCGAATAATCGCTGACTTCTTCGCCATTTACTGAGGCTCAGTAACAATTACTGTACAACTATTACTCCGGTTTTTTCTCTATAGTTGGGGTTTTTCCAGATAACTCTGTAAACGGCTCGAGGGCTGGCTGTCTGCTCGGCTGGTCTTTTTACTATTTTTCTGACTTTGACCCTGCTACAAGATTTATTCTTCATCTTTCAGCAGGCTTGGGGACTAAGTGGGCACAGTTCATCTTGCGGTGAATGCACTCTTTCTCATTTCGGGGCTACGCCCGAGGACTAGCTGCCTGCTCGGCTAGTCTTTTACTGTTCTTCTACTTTGGACCCTGGCACCACATGACTGCGTCATCTACTGTCAGGCTCGGGGACTAAGTGGGTACACTTCACCTCGCGGTGAATGTGCTTGCTTTATTTTGAAAGACTCTGTGCCTTTTGAAGCTGAAGAAGACTATCTCCATTTCTCGTGGTCGGACTCTAAGTGGGCACACTTGGTCTACTGCGAAGAAATTTTTGATTCTGAACTTGAGCTTCTTACACCCTTATGGCAAGCCGTGCTTGGGTTATGCTGCTCGGCTACGGTTCACGCTGCTCGGTGACAGTACACGCTGCTCGGCAACTGCTCACAACTTTTCGGCAACTCATCACGGTGTTTGGACCATGAATTTGACTGCTCGGCTTCGTTCGCACCTGTTCGGACAAGCTCAAAACGGTGTTGCACAACGGATACAATGCGCTCGGGGACTAGCTGTGAGGGGCATGACCCCGGATACCCACGGCAAACCATATAGGCTGCGCCCCTAGAGGCGGCCCAACCCACGAGACGAAGCTTTGCGGGGCACGACTCTGCTCGGTGCCTCCCGCAAGACATCTGGAAGATATTCTGAAGATACTATGAGATCTATTAAGATATGTATAATTCAAAGATTCAGTTATTACTTTCCAATTATCTCTCAGATCTAACCTTTCGATTATCTCTCAGATCTAATCAGATATTCTGTCGACAATAAATGGCGTCGGAGAGCTACTGAAGAGCTCAGCCATGATGAAAACGGAAGAAAGCTCTCCAGGTGACTCTACGTGGGGCCCTGCAAGGCTA
Organism: Miscanthus floridulus; assembly: GCF_019320115.1. Classification (NCBI taxonomy): domain Eukaryota; kingdom Viridiplantae; phylum Streptophyta; class Magnoliopsida; order Poales; family Poaceae; genus Miscanthus; species Miscanthus floridulus. Next base: position 58,221,003 of record NC_089598.1, on the reverse strand, counting down.
CCGCTAATCCGCTATCCGCTGACCTGTACTAGGCATTTTATTCTGCAATGGTCCCCGGTTGTCTATTTCACCATAAATATTGTCACGAGCACCACCCATACAGTATTAACGCCTACCCCTACTACTCTCTGAGTCCCAAATAAATCATTTTATTCTGTCTCAAGTTAATTTTTTTTTAAATTATATCAAATTCATAGGAAAAACACTAATACTTAAAGTTATTAAGGTAACTCTTAAGATTGATTTATTTGGTGACGAAAGGAATAGTGGTCTACCTTGATAAAACCGAGAGATTCGATATTGCATACCAGATGGTCCGGTTAGGACATTTCATATCGAGTTTGAGTCAGGTTTAATTGTAAATCTTCGTGCATTTGGACTCAAGCTAACAGAGATAGACCTTCCACCCTATAAATATAAAATACAATGACCAAAGCATCTCCAATAGTTCCCAACAATTTTTTCTTAAAACCATGAAGTTTTTCAACTCGTCAACATTATTGGTAGGAATAAATAAGATTATCTTCAACAGTTTCTAATAATTCACTCCTAATTTTAGAAGACAATGCAATTTTACATCAGAAATCTTATACTATTTTTAAATTATCTTAATCACTTTTATATATTCTTTCGCTCTTGTACATTTGCATCAGGAACCCTTTTCTACTTTTATTTTTTCCCACGCCCTTCCACCTTTAGATTGGCAGATGGATACGCGCGTGGGAGACGCGCATATATATCCGTGCGATCTGTCTATTTTTCCAAGCGCGGAAAGATTGGGAGGTGGGATTGAGAACCGTTGGAGATGTGTTTTTTTCATTCTTATCAAAAATCCTAAATTGGAAAACTTTATTGGAACTCTTAGATATGCTCAAGTCATCTAATCAATCAATACAACTTTTATCTTTTTTTGCCTTTATCTTTTTCCTAAATTGGTGTTCTTCCTTCGTCTCTATGACGTTTGAATGCGCCATAAATGGCGTGTTGATGCTAGGGCAACCCAAAGTGTGTTTGCCCCAACAGGTCCCTCCTGGACGAATGTTCATTTGTCTGTCCGATCAAACAGGGTGGTTCGGTTTCACAGGACGCCACGCCTTTGCGAGTTGCACGTGGGCTTGCTTGTGTGTAAGGGTGCATTTTAGCGTCAGTGTCCTCGATAGCACGTTTCTGCGATCACTTCGTCGATTTTAAGATCTGCTGGTCCACTATTTTAGAGGTGTTTATAGGAGTTGTGTGTGCGCGCTTCAAAGAGTTAAATGTGTGTTCATGTACACGAATATCTACATATATATTGTGTTTTGTAAAAAAATCAATACCACTTGAAGAGAACTCTCAGAGAGACAAGTTGAGGACCTCCGGTAAAATTCACATTTTTACTTTTATAATAATGTGCATTGTCCATCGAACTAATAATTCAATAATAATGAAGTAAAGAAATCTGCGAAATGGTCTATAGCCTAGTGGTTATAAGAGCCTTAGTAACACATGAAGTTCTGGGTTCAACTCCAGTAAGAGTGAATATTCTAGTAATTTACTTAAATTGCTCTCAGAGGTTGGGACTGTGTGATCTAAAAAAAGTAAAGAAATCTGACACTTAAATTTGAAAATAAATTTAATCGCTCTACTTTGCTCTCAGATGTAGGGACTGTGTGATCTAAAAAAGAGTAAAGAAATTCAACACTTAAATTTGACAATAAATTTAATGGCTCTACTTAAACTGCTCTCAGAGGTAGGGACTGTGTGATCTAAAAAAAGTAAAAAAATCCGACACTTTAATTTGACAATAAATTTAATGTCCCTCATAAGGACAGGGACTGTGTGATCTAAAAAAAAGTAAAGAAATCTGACACTGGACTATGTGATCTCAAAAAAAGTAAAGAAATCCGACACTTAAATTTGGCAACAAGTCTATGATCATCTTGAAGCGCAAGTTTGTGTGAATTCATTCTAGTAATTTAATGGCTCTCATAGGGGTAGGGACTGTGTGATCTCAAAAAAAAAGTAAAGAAATCTGACACTTAAATTTGACAATAAATTTAATGGCTCTCATAAGGCAGGGACTGTGTGATCTAAAAAAAGTAAAGAAATCCGACACTTAAATTTGGCAACAAGTTTACGATCCTCTTGAAGCGCAAGTTTAGGTGAATTCATTCTACTAATTTAATGGCTCTCGTAGAGGTAGGGACCGTGTGATCTCAAAAATAAAAATAAAAAATTTGACACTTTAATTTAATGGCTCTCTTAGGGATAGTGACTATGTGATCTCAACAAAAAGTAAAGCAATCCAACACTTAAAATTGCCAACAAGCCTATGATGCTCTTGAAGCGCAAGTTTGGATGAATTCATCATTCCAGTAATTTAATTGCTTTTATAGGGGTAGGGACCGTGTGATCTCAAAAAAGAAGTAAAGAAATCCACTACTTAAATTTGGCAACAAGTCTATGATCCTCTTGAAGTGCAAGTTTGGGTGAATTCATGAGCAGTTAAGCATTTTTGCTTCGTGAGGAAGTTGGTATTAAATTTGTCCGTTAAAAAATACTAACGGGGTGTTCCATTGGTTTTAGCAATAGTCCGTTTCACTCGGCCTTTCATGGACTCAGACGAAGGTAAAACTTAGCCCTATGGACATGACGAGGGCGCATGCATGCAAGGATCTAATTTAGGGTCCCAGAACCACAAGGACCAGAACACCTTTTCCAGAAAAAAAACAGAAGGAACATAACATGGAAATGTGGTATAGAACATGGGTGTCGGCGCAAAAACGTGTCGATGCGCCTAACACATAGCAAGCCGAAAGGATCTGCTTGGAGTAAGCCCGGAGATCCGCTTAGCTTCAACACAGGACCAGCCGATCCTGTGAATCCCGAAGGCGTGCCAGTCAATTTAACCCTGCAATTGACAAGGAGAGAAAGTCTTATTAGTAGTTTAAGGCGGAACATGCCTGTTTTGCCCAGACAATTCCAAGTGTGTTGCTTCGAGAGCAGCCAAATGGGAGAATAGACTAAATAGCCGATACGAGGAGAAATCGACTGTTAAGGACAATAACGCCCGCGGGTCATGGTCGATTTTATAGTAACGAATACAATGCACCCAGTTTTAATGATCCTTTCCTTTAAGCTATTAACATGTATACGTCAAAGATGCATCACTGGCTAAATTAGATTTGATCAAATACGTAGTATAAAGCCAATGAATTCGATAAAAAGGGATATACCACGCAAACAATCGACTGTTTAATATAAATAGACCTATGAATTGTCTAGATCTGATTCATTACCACCAATAGTGAGGTTCGACCGGATCGATGCAGCTATGATGATGATAGTAATCTACAACCAGAAAATTCATAGAACCGATCCTACTTCAACAGGTTTATGAAAGTGTGCCATATCTGTGAAAGCACAGGCGAATCGGCTAAAATAGCCGATTCAGGTAGAAAAGAGATTACATCATGCGAACAATCGACTATTTAATATGGATGGACCTATAAACTTATCAAATTTAACCTATTATCCTTAACAGTGGGGTTCGACCGGATCGATGGCAGCCATGATAAAGATAACAGATCAAACATTTAAAGTAAACAAATCTATTTACATTTAACAGAATCATGAAGACACACTATAAGCGTTAAACTACGGGCAATCGGCTATTTAGCCGATGCAGGCATAGCAAATAGCCAATGTCACGCCTGGTCGAAAGCAAATCTACCAACTAGCATACTCCGATCTAAAGTGCTAACAGTGGGGATCGATCAGATTGTTATAGCCATAATAGCGAGCTATATACCAGATTCAACTAGCTAGTAAACATTCTTCAGATTAGACATGTCTTAGCCATACACTATGCACGATCAAGATCGAAGTAGAACAGCCGATAAATCATAATCCATCATTTAAAGTAAGAACCATTACAATGTGGCAAAATAAATGATGGACTAAAGGAATGTGAGGCCGATCTAGATCGATCTCGATCGGACAGGTTGATATTGCTGAAACTAATGACAACAAGAACATCAGCAAGATCGGTAACTTAATGAATCTACCCAAAGGATGCCACCCTTAGGTAGAGCCGATAACTTGACCTTAATCTAATTCGAGCAGTGGAGGTTGAACTTAACCGATGCAATCGTACTTAAACTAGATAAGGATTGATAACTAACCTATAATAGAGCTCGTAAGAGGTTGGCCGGACCGATACAGCCTTACAAACAAAAATATAAGTCATGACGGTACTTACAGACAAGTCAGAGGTCGACCGGATCGATGCAGCCCTGCTCATTGAAGAACTCGTCGAGATCTACATTACTCCTACTCCTAAGGGTTGGTGTGAAACCAAAAAGGTAAAGACTATTTTGATTTATTGAGAGATGTCCTTGATATAATAGCCGAGGGTTTATATTTATACCCTGGGCTGATAAGAGTCCTAAATGAACACGACTAGATAATAAAAAGAAATATTAAGATACATTGACTCTAATTTTCCTTATGCAAAATCCTTGCTGACGAAGCTTCCTTGTTTGATACGTGTCCTTATTTCTTTTATCCTGATATGCACCTGGACGTCATGTCTCTCTCAAATTTATTAAATAATATTTCCTGACCGGCTCATAAATATCCCTTAATTAGAAAACTTTCTTGCTTTTGACATCATCGGCCGATCTCTTCCTTTCCAGGATAAGCTTACCAAATTTTAGTGTAAACAATGGGTATCCCGGTATTTTAGGTTGGACACTTGGGTAGTTGGCAGTTTAATAATTTCCTTATTTGATATACACGGCTGGCAATGTATCTCCTCTTCTTCTAGTACTAGTAGTAATATTTTACTCCCTCCATTTCAAAATACATTGTTTTTATTATGTATCTAGACATAGTGTATATTTAAGTGTGTATATAGAGAAAAGTTAAAATGTCTTATAATTTGAAACGAGAGAGAAGTTTAGTTGTATCACTTCTTGGAAGATTTCAATATAATAATAAAGCATGCGAGCACATTTACATTTATGGTAGAAGATTTTGCATGTTTTCGTGCAGACACTAAGGCCAATCTCAGTGGAGAGTTTCACGTCGTTGTTTCCAAGATTGACATGTCATATGAAATGAAATGGACTTGGATGAAACACTCACTCTCAATAGAGTTTCATTCTATGGTTTCAAATGCATTTAATTTGAAGACTCCTAGAGAGTTGGTAATGATGCCACGATAGTTTCATCTAGATGAAACTCATTTCTTCTCTCGATCTCTTCTTAAATACACTGCAACATGTCATAAAAATGGCTATGTGACAACCTATTTAATGAAAATAAAACTCACATAAAACTCCTACCGAGACTAGCCTAATACTACTATCCAGTATCCAACCTGTTAAACAGTGTCATCCTCTCTACCGTGTATGTCTAGGTTCGGTGTACCTTGGTGTGCGCCTTGGGTAGTTCCTAGATTGTAGCTCAAGATGTATAGGATAGATATCTCTTGTGTATTCTGTTGTAAACCTAAACCCCTGTACAAGCCACCGCTGGGGGGCTGTTCCCCGTGCTATTTAACACGAAACCAAGTGCTAGGGAGAGGCATCTCGTTCAACCAATCTTCACATGGTATCTAGAGCTAGTCTCCTAGCGGATATTCATGGTGTTCGCTTCCTCCTCCACGGCGCATGCTGCTTCCTCTCTTGGCATTTTCCTCCTGCTGGTGAGCGAGAAACTCACCCACAACAACCACATTCTCTGGAAGGCTCAGGTCCTCTCCGTGCTGAAGGGGTGTAGCTTGCCAGGTTCATTGAATCTACAGCGAAATCACCGGAGCAGTTCCTTGCACCCAAAGGTGATGACAAGAAGCCCCAAGGAAATGACAAGAAGGAGCCTCCCGTGGCGAACCCGGAGTACACGACATGGATTGCCAAGGACCAGATGGTCCTCAGATACCTTCTGTCCAATTGTCGGATATCTATACCTGGGTATCCGAGCCAAAGGATTAATGAGCGTCACGTCGGCTCATCCGATGGTTAAGGATGCAACTACGGCCTCGTCCGACCCCCAGGGGCCAACCATGCCTCGCCCGACTCTGAGGACAACGTTTCTACCTTGTTCGACCCTAAGGCATGGGCTCCAACTATGAGGATGAGGTTTTTGCCTCGTCCGACCCCAAGACGTGGGCTGTGACTCCTCCGAATCCAGGGCACAGGCTCTGACTCGTCCAATCCCACGGGGAGGGCTCCGCCTCATCTGACCCCAAGGGTTGGATTCCCTCTCACCCAGCCCCCTGGGTGAGATTTCTGCCTTGCCCGTTCTTTAGGGGTCGGATTTGCTACCGGACAAAAGCAGTGGCCCCAGGGTGGGACCTAAACCGCTTCAACCACTACGGCATGGAGACGCACGCCCGAGAGCACATCTCGGGTGCATCCTGATGCGACTGGCGGTCGCATCGGGCCATGCTGGGAGACTCACGTCGCCCGCTGCATCAATAGGCCATCACTGTGTTGCCAACTCCCTACCTGACCACCGTCCAATGTTAGTCGACCAACGTCAGTTGACTGGCACTGTTCCGCTAGCCCCTCATATGGCCTCTGTTAGGGGACCCTTTGATGATTTTGTCTGCTCAGATGGGATGGATGACAAGAATGACGCACGACGCCCGCATGTATGCCGCAGTGGCCAACAGGACCCCGATGCGACATCGCTGCCACCACGATCTATAGGGTCAACGGGACCCATGTGAAGAGGAGGATGACATACCCCTGGGAGCCTTATTTCTCTTTCTTTTTTCCCTTTCCCCTTCTCTCGGTCTCTAGTATCCTATTCTCTCCCATTCAGAGCAGAGATCGATCGACCGATAGATCAAATAGTAGAAGCATCGAGCAATCGAACCACAAAGACTTGGGAGCTCCTCCCTCTCTCGCCAGTTTGTAACCCCCTACTATAAACTCACTGCTGGTAACACGAGCAGCCCAAAACTAGACGTAGGGACATTCGGCCCAAACTAGTATAATTCTTGTGTCCTCTTATAGCACACCATCCGGGCCAGACGCTAAATATTACAAATTTACTAGTCGGCTGTTCCAATCACCGATAGTTGGCGTGCTAGGTAGGGGCTCTTTGCGCATCACGTCGACATCAACACTAGGCCTTCGATGGCTAGTCATGGCATCAGCTGGGTCCCGAGCACACACGTGCACTTCGGGGACCTAGACTTCATTGTCATAGCGGAGGGAGAGCTAGCGTAGGCACCCATCGTTGTTCAACCCCTCCACTCCACCGGCCTCGACGTGATCACCGAGGCGCTCAAGGAGCGATGGCTACGTGCACTGGAGGCCTTCGCCCCTAGGAGCGGCCAGCTCCTCGACTTCGACTATGGGAGGTTGGAGCATTAGGTCGACATCTTCCTAGGACCCCAACTGTCCTGAGAGGGCCTGCGCCACCTCACCTTCTCGTTCGCCAACATCATGGCACAGCTTATCAGGGGAGAGCCGCTCTCCCTAGAATACCTCATCTGAAGCACCCCGGTAGTGCTCCTGTTTGGTCGCCACAACACCGTAGAGACTGTTAGCCACCTTGTGGCGCAATGAATGATTCCATCCCCCACAAACGATGAGTTCGTGGGGGTGATTGAACACGTCACGGAGTCTTTCCATGACCTCCTCACAGAGGAGCTGGAGTCACCCTCTGGCTTTGACTCTAGCAGGAGGAGCCATCACGCCTCTCATGAATGCTTCATGATAGGTACCCCCGACGGACATGTTGAAAGCATCCACGAGGAGGAGGCTACCTCGATGAATGACCTCAATGACAAGGTCAAGGGAGATACAAGAGCCCCACCCCACCTATGGGTGGAGCAGCTGAAGGCCCGACACCTAGAGCTTGAGGAAGCGCAAGCAGGAATGCATGGAGCTCGATCGCGAGATCAAGTGCCAGGGAGATGGGGGGCGCACACACACCATGGCCTGTGACATGAATCGGAGGATCATCGAGGATGATCAAGCGCTCCTACGCTTTGCTCAGGCAAGCTAGAACATCACTTCTATGGTAGCCTTGCTCAGGGGGTTTTTGGTGCCTACGACACCCGAGGATCGATGGGCCCACCATGAGATTCGCACGATGCTCGAGCATGTGGCTGTGCAGTAGGCCGAGAGCTCGCTGTCTCAGCGATGGGAGCTCGACGCCAACCAGCGCACACCCTCAGTGCGACCCAACAAGGATGCATCAGTCCACCAGGCACCACACAGTTGTAGGCCACGCATCATGGTTTCAGTGCAGGAGCATCTCGGCCGCAACCATAACGCACGCGACACCCTCGATGCCCGCCGGCATACCCACAGTGATGCGGAGGAGGGGGCCAGCCATGGTTACCACCCTCAATGAGGTGGATGCAATGACTGCGAGGAGGACCAAAGTCATAGCTCTAAACCAATGGGGCCCTAGGCCTTCGCTTGGCATATCCTCAAGGCGGCACTCCTGCCCCGATACAGCCCGCCGACTAACATCCCAAAATACTCCGGGGAAACGAACCCTGGCTTGTGGCTCGAGGATTATCGGCTCGCCTGCTGGGCTAGCGGTGTGGTTAGTGATGACTTCATCATCTGCAATCTCCCCCTGTTCCTGGTTGACTAGGCGCAAACATGGCTAGAGCACCTTCTGCCCAACTACGTTTAGAGTTGGACGGACCTAAAACAAATCTTTATGGGGAACTTTCAGGGCACTTACACATGCCCTAGGAACCCTTAGGACTTGAAGAACTACCGACAGAAGTCATGAGAGACTCTTCGTAAGTGCAACGAGCTCCCCAATGTCGCCGATGCTGATGTCATCAGAGCCTTCTTATCAGGGACCACCTATGAGTCCCTGGTCCATAAGTTGGCATGTAAGGGCCCACGGACTACCAAGGAACTCCTCAACATCACGACCAGACATGCTTCCGGTGAGCAGGTGGTGGAGCAATTTTTGATCTCTCTAGAGGCAAGGCGAAGCGGAACAAGGACACCGATGAAGGCCCCTCCAACCATTTGAATAGGAAGAAGAACTAGAAACAGCACGCGGGCTCACTCGTGGCCGTCGCTGAGTGAAAAGCTGGTCAAGCACTGGCCGAGGGCACCCTCGATCACTTCGACAAGCTGCTTGAGGGGCCATGCCCAAACCATGCCTTCCCCATCAAACACATGTACAAGGACTACTCCCTCATGAAGCACTTCTTAACCGATGGCTCCAAGAAATGGGAGCAGAAGAAGAAGCCCGAGTAGAAGGACGATGGCTTTCTATTGCTGGATGGCTACCTCATGATCTTTGGTGGGCTGGAGGCATACAGTTCCAAACCTTAAATGGTTAGGGTCTTCGATAACCTTCAACCAATCCAACCACTCAGATAGCGTCACACACCTAGGTAGGTACCCGCTCGTGGTCGACCCTATCGTTAGCACAAAGTGGCTCACCAAGGTACTGATGGATGGAGGCAGCAGCCTCAACATCATGTATGCTGAGACGCTCAATGCCATGGTCATCGACCGAGTGCACATCTGGCCAACCGGAGCACCTTTCCACGGCATCATGCCTAGAAAGTAGGCCATGCCACTTGGGCAGATCGATCTACCCATCACCTTTGGGTCTCCATCCAACTATAGGATGAAGACCCTCACCTTCTAAGTGGTTGGGTTCCACAGAACCTACCACGCCATCCTAGGATGACCATGCTACGTGAAGTTCATGGCCCTCCCCAACTACACCTACCTCAAGCTCAATATGACGGGCCCGTATGGGGTCATCACCATCGACACTTCTTTCCAGAGGGCCTATGAGTGAGAGGTTGAGAGCTACGAGCTTGCTTCAGCAACCCTCGCTTCCAAGGAGCTCATAGCCATCAGGAAGGACATCGCTGAAGGAGCGCCCTATGTGAAGTGGGCGGCTAGATCCTTTGAGCCTACGGAGAACATCAAGGAGGTCCTCGTCGACCCCGACAACTCCACCGACAAGACGGTGCGCATCGGCACCACCCTCACCCCCAAGTAGGAAGGCGCGCTTGTTGACTTCCTTCGCACCAATTGAGACATCTTTGTGTGGGAACCCTCGGATATGCTAGGAATTCTAAGGGAAGTCACCGAGCATGCCTTGAAGATCAGTCCAGGTTCTAGGCCAATCAAACAACGCCTGCATCGCTTCAATGAGGAGAAGCTGAGGCTCATCAGGGAGGAAATCACTAAGCTCTTAGTGGCCGGTTTCATCAAGGAAGTATACCACTCAGAGTGGTTGTCCAATCTTGTTTAGGTAAAAAAGAAAAGTGGGAAATGGAGAATGTGTGTTGACTATACGAGCCTCAATAAGGCATGCCCGAAGGATTTGTTTCCTTTGCTACACATAGATCAGGTAGTTGACTCGACCTCAGGGTGTGAAACCCTATGCTTCCTTGATGCGTACTCTGGGTACCTTCATATCACAATGAAAGAGTCCAACCAACTCGTGACCTCTTTCATCACCCCATTCGGATCATTTTGCTACATTACGATGCCGTTTGGAGACCTCATCGGGTGGACTGTTGAGGCTTACATGGACGGCATCATAGTCAAGTCCAAGCAGACCAACCAACTCGTGGCTGACCTGGAGCAGACCTTCAAGAAGCTCCGAGAGAATGGCATCAATCTGAACCCTAAGAATTATGTCTTTGGGATCCCAAGGGGCATGCTGCTCGTATTCATCATCCCCGAGCGTGGCATCAAAGTCAACCTAGTAAAAATCTCAACCATCATGAAGATGGGCCTGATTTTGAACCTGAAGGGAGTTCAGAAGGTTACCGGGTGCCTCATAGCGCTTAGTCGCTTCATCTCACGCCTCGGTGAATGGGGGCTCCCCCTTTACCGGCTTTTGAAGAAAACCGACCAATTTGCGTGGACAAGCTCAAAGTGCTCCTAACAAAGGCCTCGATTCTAGTCCCACTGGCTAAGGGAGAGCCGCTCCTACTCTATGCCACCATGGTTGTAGAATGGGGAGAAGATGGACACACCCTGAAGGTACAATGCCCTGTGTACTTTGTTAGTGAAGTCCTGTCTGACTCCAAGACACGCTACCCCCAGATCTAGAAGCTCCTATATGCCATCCTGATCACCAAGAGGAAGCGACGCCACTACTTTGACTCACACCAGGTGACCGTCGTGTCATGTTTTTCCCTCGGTGAGGTTATCCAGAACTAGGAGGCCACAGGGAGAATCAAGAAATGGGTGCTCTAGCTAATGGATTAGGGTGTCACGTACGCCCCACGAACGGCCATCAAGTCTTAGGTACTAGCTAACTTTGTGTCTGAATAGACCGAGATCTAGATGCCACCGGCGGCCGTCGATAAGGAGTACTGGACGATGTACTTTGATGGATCACTATAAAGAAGGGAGCCAGGGTCGGGCTAGTTTTTTGTTTCCCCCTCAGGGTGTGCATGAGGTACGCAATTCACATCCACTTCTCAGTTTCAAATAATGTGGCCGAGTATGAGGCACTCGTCAATGGCTTGTGCATAGCCATTGAGTTGGGTGTCTGACGACTTGACGTCTGAGGCGACTCACAACTGGTCATTGACTAGGTCATGAAGGAGTCAAGCTACCACAACGCCAAGATGGTTGCATATTGTCATGAGGTCCGATAGTTGGATGACAAGTTCAACGGCCTTGAGCTCAACTATATCCCGAGATGGCTCAACGAAGCAGCCAACACGTTAGCAAAGATGGCATCGAGCCGAGAGCCGGTCCCCACCAGCATCTTCGCTAGCGACCTGCACAAGCCCTTGGTCCAACACGAGGAACCAGAATAGACCGACAACAAGCTGCTAGTTCTAGGCTCGAGGGCTGACCGACCCTCAGTTCCATATAACCCCGAGGTCATGGAACTCGTCAAAGACCTAGTGGCAGAGCCTGACCCTCCGACCGATTGGAGAACACCTTATCTCGATTGCCTCCTCCATGAGGTGCTCCCTAATGACAAGACAGAGGCCTGATGGCTTGCACATCGCGCCAAGACCTTCGTCATCATCAAACGGGAGCTCTACAAGCACAACCATGCTGGAATCCTACAGCATTGCATCCCCACCAAGCAGGGGAAGGACCTACTGGAAGACATCCATGGAGGGGTCCATGGACATCATGCCATACCTAGAACCTTAGTCACAAATGCATTCCGGCAAGGTTTCTACTTGCCAACTGTGGTGGCCGACACTGAGCAAGTTGTACGCACCTACAAAGGATGCCAGTACTACACTCAGCAAACTCACCTGCTGGCCCAAGTGCTCCAAACGATCCCATCACGTGGCCGTTCATGGTCTGGGGGCTCGACCTAGTAGGGCCCCTCAAGAGGGCACCCGGGGGCTATACGCACTTACTTGTCGCTGTGGATAAGTTCACAAAGTGGATAGAGGCTTGGCCGATCACCGTGATCAAATCCGAGAAAGCCGTGTTGCTCTTCATGGACATCATCCACCGATTTGGGGTCCCAAACTCCATAATCGACAACGGCACACAGTTCACGAGGAAGAAATTCCTCCGATTCTATGATGACCACCACATCCGCGTTGATTGGGCTGCCATAGCGCACCCTCGCATGAACGGGCAGGTTGAGCACGCGAGTAGCATGGTCCTCCAAGGCCTCAAGCCTAGGATCTTCAACCAGCTCAACAAAGCTGGCAGACGGTGGGTCGCGGAGATCCCCTCGGTACTCTAGAGCCTAAGGACATCCAGTAGCCGGGCAATCAGTTACACTGCATTTTTCATGGTCTATGGCTCTGAAGCCATCCTCCCGACTGACCTCGACTACGGAGCATGAAGGGTCAAGGCCTACAACAAGTAGGGAAATGAAGCATCTTTGGAAGACACCATGGACCTGCTTAACGAAGCATGCGACATTGCCCTGCTCCGTTTGGCCAAATACCAGTAGGTGCTACGATGGTACCATAGCCAACGTGTGTAGGGTTGCGCCTTCGGCATAGGTCATTTAGTCCTTCGCCGCATACAGAGCAACAAAAATCACCACAAGATTTCGGTGCCGTGGGAAGGACCGTACATCATCGCAGAAGTAGTCTAGCCTGGCACCTACAAGCTCAAGACTGATGATGACAAAGCCATCGCCAACGCCTGGAACATCGAGCAGCTATGTGGCTTTTACCCTTAGTCTTTTCGTTCCAAAGCTTCCAATATGCTTATCAAACTAAGTAATGTTTCTGCAAAAACTAAAAAAATGTTACCTCCTATCGGGTTCACTTCTAATCTAATCGGTGTTCAGTAACACTTGACCCCAGCAACTACCTGGGGTCGGGTTTTACTCAGGGACTGATAGGAGTACATATACTCAGAAATATTTTCCTATCCAACCCTTCCTTTTAATGACAAGACTTAGAAATAAGAGTTACCGAAAACTAACGATGAGTAAAACTGGTTGGAATGCAAAAAACCTATGCCTCGACTGCTATGGCATCGCTTGCTCACAAGCGTGATCATTACTTAGTCGCCCGCAACTTAAGTTTTTAATGCCTTAACATAAAACAAGGGTCGGATTGCAACAAACTTTATATAGGAGTACATATACTTAGGAACATTTTCCCATCCGACCCTTCTTTTTATAACAAGACCTAGAAATAAGAGTTGTCGAAAACTAACGATGAGTAAAACTAGTAGGAATGCAAAAAGCCTACGCCCCGATGGCTACGACATCGCTTGCTCACCAGCGTGATCATTACTTAGTCGCCCGCAACTTAAGTTTCTAATGGTTTAACATAAAACAAGGGTCGGATCACAACGAACTTTATATATATATATATATATATATATATATATACATACATACATATATATAAAGAAAGGCCAAACAACGTTTCCAGCCATAATAAAAGTCTTTACAAAAAGACCGATGCCAGACTCAGCTATCTAACTAAACACCCCTTGGTTGGATTTCTTCACCGACCGTCTCTGTTAGGTCCTGTACTGGGGGAGCCGCTTCCTTCTCTCTCTCTCTCTCTCCCTCTCTCTCTCTCTCTCTCTCTATATATATATATATATATATATAAAGAAAGGCCAAACAATATTTCTGGCCATAATAAAAGTCTTTACAAAAAGACCGATGCCAGACTCTGCTATCTAACTAAACACCCCTTGGCTGGATTTCTTCACCGACCTTCTCCGCCAGGTCCTGCACTGGGGGAGCCACTTCCTTCTCTCTCTCTCTCTCTCTCTCTCTCTCTCTATATATATATATATATATATAGATATATATATATATATATATATATATATATATATATATATATATATATATATATATATATATATATATATATATATATATATATATATATATAACTACTGTCCTATAGCTGGCTGCAGAATAACTTATTCTGTAGCCACTTTGAGTTACGATAATTACTATGTTAATTTACGAGATTTACAGTAACTCCTTACTAAGTGGTTTACTATAACGTTATGGTAAATATTCCCATGTGTTATAGTAACCCAACTATCGTAAATATGTATTGACATTATGGTAAATTAGTATATAAAATTATGGTAAATAGAGGTGGCTACAGAATAACTTATTTTGTAGCCGGCTGCTGAATAGCCTCTCCCTATATATATATATATATATATATATATATATATATATATATATATATATATATATATATATAAAGAAAGGCCAAACAACATTTCTGGCCATAATAAAAGTCTTTACAAAAAGACCAATGCCAGACTCAGCTATCTAACTAATCACCCCTTGGTTCGATTTCTTCACCGACCTTCTCCGCCAGGTCCTGCACTGGGGGAGCCACTTCCTTCTCTCTCTCTCTCTCTCTCTATATATATATATATATATATATATATATATATATATATATATATATATATATATATATATATATATAAAGAAAGGCCAAACAACGTTTCCAGCCAGAATAAAAGTCTTCACAAAAAGATCGACGTCAGACTCAGCTATCTAACTAAACACCCCTTGGCAGGATTTCTTCACCGACCTTCTCCGCCCGGTCCTGCACCGGGGGAGCCGCTTCCTTCTCAATTTCGTCCAGCTTGGCGTCAGTGTAGCCAGGCACGAAGCCCTCACTGATCACCAGTAGGTCAATGTTGATGTACTGGGAGTGGGCGATGGTGAACGCGTGATGGACGCCAGTGTACAGGGCCTCCCTTGCGAGTGCGCGCGCCCGTTCTGGGATCTGGGCAACCCAGACTACGAGCGAGGTTGTCTCCATGGTCAGGGTGACCCCGAGGTCATTGAGGACCAAGCCGATGGTAGCGTGCAGGGTGTCGTGGTCGTCGCTCTTCGACTGGAGTTGACCCCGCGCCTCAGAGAGTTGCCTCTGTAGGACTGCCCAAGCCAAGCATCAAATAGCATAAGAAAACCGACTGCAAACATCAAGCAAAAAGGTAACCAGAGCCTCACATTTCACTTGCTCCTCAAGGATGGTCTTCTCCCTCTAGAGCACGCCAACATCCCCGGCCAAGGAGGCGGCCAAGACTTTGGCTTCTTCCTTTAACTTCTGCTCGTTTTTTATCATGCGCCGAGCGTCGGCACTCTCTTGACGGGCAAGGTCGAGTGCTGGGCGGAGTTGTCCAAGCTCCATGGCATCTTCCCTGGCCTTGGCATCCACATCCTTGAGCTTGTCCTCGGCCTCATCGACATGTTGACGGGCTTCCCGTTCCTTGGTTTGGAGGCTTGCCACCTCCTCCTGCATCCACAACACTTTGACAGCAAGCCCCCGGACCTCCCTTTCATGATGGAGGAATAGGGACTTCTCCTAGCTTCCTATCACAAGGGACTACGAAAAATCAAGTAAGAATTATATAAATAGGGCTCAAAAGTAGAAAATGTGAAGACACAACAAACCTGGCTGGCTAGGGCGACATCATCCTTCTACACCCCCAACGCGTCGGTCAGAGAACAGACTGCGGACTCAAGTCCCGAGCACATGTTCGTCTAGTCCTTCACCTCCGCCGGGTCGTTGAGGGTGAACACCGAGTCACTCGGGTCTAGCCGCCTAGCCCAATGGAGCCGGTCTCTTCCACACATGAGCGGATCATCGCCCGGCCGGACAAGGGACTGGGAGGGCCCAGCCCCAACCGAGGGGTCGGCCATCGCAATAGTTAGTGTTGGCCCGATGGGAGCCGATGGTACCTCCTCTATCACCGGTGCTCCCTCAGAAGCGGACCCTCTAATGGCAAAGGAGGCTAGTAGCTTGGGCCATGAAGTCCGAGCAGTCGCTGTGTCCATAGGGGATGCCTCAGTCGTGCCTCCTCTCGTCTACCCCACCTCAGGCACATCGACCGGCGTGGGTGCCGATTCCACGAGCGCCTCCTCTAGCACAATCGGTGCCTCCGCCTCCCCCGCTTCCTCAAGCAGCGTCGTGTCTGCCTCCATGCCGTCATGGCGTGCCCCTGGCACCACGCTAATCGACTCCTGGGGGATTGGCTGAAGCGCCAGGATCTTCTACAGTGCTAACTCTAGGCGATTGCTAGGGCCGGTCCTGTGGAAAGCACCAACATCACACGATGAAATTCAAGAACGCAATGAAAGGGCGAAGAAGTCATTAACTCACCTCGATGCCATTATTCGAGAATGTTTTGGGGGCTGGTCGCTCGACTCCTACTCCGCCACGTCGGCAATTGGCCACTTTGCTCCCCCAGTGGGGTTAGTTGGAGCAGGGCAGACTTGCTCCTCTGACCTTGGGGCGTGTCCTCCCCCACCGATCTTGGAGGCGCATCCTCTTCGGTTTGCGCCAGGGCATGCTACGGAATCGGGGTCAGGTTGGCCTACCCTATGTCGGCCTGCTCATCCTCGTGCATAAGTGTGCCCTAGGGGATGTTGGGGTCAAACTCCTCTTCCTCCTCTTCCTCCTCCTCATCACCATCGCTCTCCTCCGAGCCTTGCTGGCGCTTTCCACACTTTAGCCTTGCTCGTTCCTTCTTCGCCTTCTTCTACTCCTTCACCTTCGCCACCTCAGCCACGGCATGGTTTGCTGTGCTCCTAGCCGCATCCTCTAGCTATGGCGGGTCAGACTCATGGGTGAAAAGGATGGGCTACAAATCCTAGTGCTTAGAATCTGAGAATAGAGGATGGTCGGCCAAGGAAAGAAACTTGAAGAAGGCTTACTAGTTCGATGAAAACTATTTCCGACCACATCGCGGGATGCCTAGGACCGGGTAGACTAGGGCAAGATCCACCGACAGATCTACTAGTCACTCCATTGCCTCCTTGATGTGTTGTGTTATTTCGTCGACGCTGAGGGCCTCACCGGTGACCATCACCGTCCCCTCTGGCGCAAAATCCAACGTCATCTCATACATCGAAAGAGTGCACGCCATCAGTAATGCTAGCCTCATGACGTGGTATGCTCTGACGACATTGGTCCCACGAAGACTGTGGCCCTTCAGAGTCGCAATGGCTTTGAGAAGGTCACCGAGCCTCTTCTGCTCCTTCGCGATGGACCCGTACCTCCACACTTCCAGCACCTCGATCAGATGGCTGGTGAAGATTGGTAGGGGTGCGGTGTCATCGTTCCTCAGGTAGAACCAGAGCTTATGTCACCCCATGTTGGACTTCAACAATGGGATGGACATGTACTCCGATGACCGGTTGCCTCGAAGATGGATGCTCGCACATCCCATCGGCACCGCCAGGTCCAGCTTCTTCCTCTCCTTCTTCTATAGCTCGACAACGAAGAAGTACTTCCACAACTCAAAGTGGGGCTCGATCCCCAGATACCCCTTGCACAGCTCAATGAAGGCCGAGATGTGTTGAATCCCATTGGGATTCAGATGCTATAGCTCAAGCCCGTAGTAGTGCAGCAGCCCTCGAAGGAATCAGTGGGGAGGAGTTGTGGACATACGCTCATGGAAGGGGACGACGTAGCCGTTAGGCGGTGATGGCTCATCCTCGCCACTAGGTACAATCCACTCCATCACCGCAATCCTTGTGTGGAGAAGGCCCATCTTAACTAGACCCTCCATGTGCACGTGGAGAACGTCAGAGCAAAGCCATGGCTCCATCAAGGAACAGGGATGGCGATGCAGAAGATCCGGTGGTGGCGTAGGGTTGGAGAGCAAGAACTTCACCGGTGGTGGAGCGAAAATAGGGGAACAAAGGCCGAAACTCGAGAGCAAAAGACACAAAGACTGGAGGGGCAAGGATACAGCTGCGCGTACGAAGGCTAGGGAGAAATGGTTCCATTTATAAGGTAAGGGTGAAACTAGCGAGGGGCGAACCATCCTCCTAAATTAATGCACCCCACGCCTTGCCAGATCTGTTTCCTTCGAGGGTCGTGCCCTCATTGCTCTATGCTGCATCAGTTGCATCGCTGCCTCTAGAGACGAGTGCATGCCTATCCAAATCTTCCCCGTGAACGACCTGCTGGGCAACGATTCGCCTTCAAAGGATATGGGCCACCGCAGGTAAGTGGGATGCAGAGTTGAAAACGCTCCCACTGCCCATTAACACCTAGAAGTTCGAAGGCTAGCCCACCAGTGGGTTCACGGCCGCTCCAGGGCACCCTAGAGTGAGGGGAGGTTAAGGACAGGCCTACTAGCGGCCAATACCCGAGGCACATGAAGTGCCATGTGTGTCCTAACCCTGGTTTTGAGTCTTGGATGATGCAAGGTCCATGGTTTTTCCCCAAAGAAAGGCATCGAGCCCTCAGACCGGTTGAACGGATCCGAGAACTATATGGACCGGCCACCAAGAATCTGGAGTTAGTCACTAGCTGATCTTGAACCAAGCCCTCGCAAAGGGGATGCTGGGGCTCCACTCGAACAAGCCCATTAACAACTCACCGAGCACCATGCTCCGTCTAGCGAGGAAAGCACGGCATGGCTCAGCCCCTCTATTCTAGCGATTAGACACATGAGGGACGACGATCACAAGATGAACCAACCCCCCGACTAGACCCTTGCTATGCGCGGGGGCTCGGGGGCATGGCATCTCAAAGAGACCAAACATGCGGTCGTAGACCAATGATGAGTCACCTCCGGTTGTGGAAACCGTGGACGGACACCAAAGTTCCAATTACGACCCACCTCCACAGCACAATGGCCACAGGAGCAACAAATCGCAAAAAGCCTTTGCAGGAGTGTCTCAATTCTCTAAAGGCTCAAGGGATACTATCAGATATCTATACCTGGGTATCCGAGCCAAAGGATTAATGAGCATCACATTGGCTCATCTAATGGTTAAGGACGCAACTGTGGCCTCATCCGACCCCTAGGTGCCAGGCCACGTCTCATTCGACCCCGAGGACGAGGTTTTCGCCTTGTCTGACCCCAAGGCGTGGGCTCCGACTCCAAGGATGAGGTTTCTGCCTCGTCCGACCCAAAGGCATGGCTATGACTCCTCTAACGCTAGGGCGCGGCCTCCGACTCATCCAGTCCCATGGGGAGGGCTCCACCTCATCCGACCCTCGAGGGTCAAATTCTATCTCACCCAGCCCCCTAGGTGAGATTTCCGCCTCGCCATTCCTTGGGGGTCAATTTGCTACCGAACAAAAGTAGTGGCCCCCAGGGTGGGACCTGAACTGCTTCAACCACTACGGCGTGGAGGCGCACGCCCGGGAGCACATCTCGGGCACATCCTGATGCGACTGGTGGTTGCATCGGGCCATGTTGGGAGACTCACATCACCCACCATGTCAATAGGCCAGCACTATGCTGCCAACTCCCTGCATGACCACCATCCAACGTTAGTCAACTGGCGTCAGTTGGCTGACACTATACCGCCAGCCCCCCGTATGGCCTCTATCAGGGGACCCTTTGACCATTCTGTCCACTCATATGGGATGGAAGACAAGAACGGCGCACGATGCCCGCACGTATGCTGCAATGGCCAATAGGACCCCGGTGCGACGTTGCTGCCACCATGATCTATAGGGTCAGCGGGACCCACACGAAGAGGAGGATGGCATACCCCCGAGAGCCTTATTTCTCTTTCTTTTTTTCCCTCTTCCCTTCTCTCGATATCTAGTATCCTATTCTCTCCCCTTGGTCTATAAAAGGGAAGGCAGGGCACTGTTCAGAGTAGAGATCGATCGACCGATAGATCAAGCAAAGAAGCATCGAGCAATCAAACCACAGAGACTTGGGAGCTCCTCGCTCTCTCACCAGTTTGTAACCCCCTACTATAAACTTAGTGCTGGTAACACGAGCAGCCCAAAACTGGATGTAGGGACATTCGGCCCGAACTAGTATAATCATTGTGTCCACTTAGCACACCATCCGAGCCAGACGCACAATATTACAAATTTATTAGTTGGCTGTTCCAAACACCGACACCAATCTTGGGCAGGAGATCCTCGCTCAGTTGTCAATGGTGATGATGACGGCCACTGCCTAGGCCGCCATTGAGGGGATGTTTGCATCCTAGTCCCGCACGTGCCTCATCGGCACCAGAATGGCGCTCGCGACTGCATCTAAGGGTACCACTACGTGAAAAACAGTTTACAGCTACGGAGCAAATTTTTTGTAGGGGCGGCTGGTGATGGAGCCACCCCTATAGTGGCGTGCTTGGGGGCCTAAAGACCAACCGCCCCTACAAATGGAATAGCAGGGGCGACTGGTGATACGAGACGCCCCTACAAATGGGTCTGATTTGTAGAGGCGGCTCGCTCACCAGCCGCCCCGGTGTTGGTATTTGTAGGGGCAGTTGAATCACCAGCTGCCCCTACAAATTCCCACGGTATATATAGCAGCCACCTCCGACCCAAGAAAAAATCCAACCCTAACTCCCTCTCGGGCATCCACATCCTCTCTCGGTGGTGGCTCCCTCTCTCTCTCTTGTCTCCGCTCTCCTCACTCCCTCTTCTTCGGCTCCGTCATCCTCCCGTCGTCCCTCCCCTCCGCTGACGTGACGCCCACCTCGGCCCGCGCTGGTTTCCGTTCGCGCAGTGACTGACCACGCGGCCATGCGGGCGCAAGACGAGACGAGACCACCACGCGCTCGCGGCTCCGCTCCTAGATCCGCTCCCAGATCCGCTCCACATGGGTGAGTCCAGGCAGTCTCTTCTCTTCCCCTCCCTCTATCCCCATCTCCCCCGACGCGGGCAGGGCGGCAGCGCGGGCAGACCTCCGCGGTGGCCATCTTGGCGTAGCCGGGGTTGATCCATTAGATCCGCGGTGGATCCGGCTTGCGGGGGATGGTGAGCTCCTCATCCCTTCTCTCCTTCCTCTCTTCTATGTTCGCCCTCGTTCACTCATTCTCCTAGGTTTGGGACACCAGCGGAGGCGATGGATCTCCTATGGGCTTGAGGCGCGGGTCTCCGAGGACCGCTGCTCGGCGTCCCTATCCGACAGGTGTCCTCGCAAGCTGGTCTGGACGATGACGGTCCCATCTGCCAGGTATCCCACTCCTCCATTCCCCTTCCCCTTCCGTTCCTGATATATGGTCGTCGGTGTTCGCACGCTAATATCTCCGTCGATTTGTTTGTTTTTACATGTAGCAGTAGAGGGAGGAGAGTGTATATTGTGTACTCTGATGACGTATCTAGCCCTGATTGCTGGCCGCAAGTTGTGCGTGTACACATGCCCAGCAAAATGGTAGTGAGTATTGTTTCAATCTATCAGATTAATTTCTGATGAATTTACTTGTCTTTTTATGTTTGATTCTGTTCTGACATTCTGACGTTGGGGTAAGAACAAAGCTTCAGGCTCAAATGTACTCGGTATAAAATACTCTTTCCTCATTTCATTGTGTATGCTCTAAATGGTGGCTCTTTATTTCTCGTATCAGCTAGTCCAGATCTATATCTCTGGATGTCAATCAGCAATGAAAATATTCTGATTGGGTTGCAGTCTATTAATCTGAGATACAAAGTATTTTTCCTTTAGAAAAAGGTAATGAAACTGTCTGTTTATGCTTACAAGTTACAAACTTTTATTGTATTCATCCACACATTCATGTTTCTCCTTACTTAAACCATTTATGAGATATGTTTTGTTGTTTAGTACTGCCACACATTGTATCTGTATATATCTGAATGCCTTAAAGATCTTGTGCACGTATCCACTTACTCTATCACTTACATTTCCTGTCCTAGCTAATTAGAAGATGCTAAATATGGTTATCTAAAATGGTGGAATAGTTAATGTCTCTTCTCTTCCCCTCCCTCTCCCCATCTGCAGCGTTAGCTGATGATGGGAAATTTCTACTTGCTGCACGCAGAAGTCATAGGCCCGCAGGCACTGAATACCACTACTACACAAACTTTACTGGAGGCGGACGTTTTTTATTTTTCGCAGCGGGCAAAGCCGTCCGCCGCGGCCTAGAGGCCACGGTAAATCGTGGCTTAACCGCGGCGGGCGGCTTTGCCCGCCGTGGTTAACCGATTTACCGCGGCGGGCGGTGTAACGTGCCCGCCGCGGTAAATATACTTTTACCACGGCGGTCACGTTGCACCACCCGCCGCGGTAAATTATTTTACCGCGGCGGACACCTTTCGTGGCCCGCCGCGGTTATGTTCGTTAGCCGTGGCGGGCATTATTATTTGCCCGCCTCGGTAAATTATTTCCTGAATTAAAAAAAATACAGCAGGCATATAAATTTAAATTCAAATCACATCCAGATTTCACAGATTAAACTTAAAAAGTATGCAGGCATTACACATGAGATAATATACATATATATACATTCACTTAGTCGTTCTTGTCATCGTTAATTTATTACATTTACATATTAAAGTCGTTATACATGCCCTAAGGAGTAATCCTGCGGATGCATCATCGTGGGCCATTTCCTCAGCCTCTCGTACTTCGGTAAAATCGCTAGCTGGCTGTTCTCATTGAAGAACGTGCTCCCTTCAAGCACGTATTTGTCTAAGACAAACTTACATATGTCCGCCTTTGTCTGCTTGAAGGAGTGTTGGGTGCTCTGCACGTCTCTCCACCAGTTCAATCCATTCTTGAGCACCCTCCAACTGCTGCTGTACTGCTTGCACTCCCTCAGGTACTCACAGACGTAGAAGCCACAGGTTTGTGATCCTACCGGTTGTTTGGCACACTGCATGATCGATACACAAGCATTAGAATACAGGCATTAGAACGCTTATGAACAGAAAGCACAATTAAACCTTTCAAATACTTACCGAAAAGTTGCGTCTGATTTTGATGCGGTTCTTATGCTTAGCCTTAAAATTCTCTGTTCTTCGATCATAGCATTCAGGATCCTTCACGTACTCCTTATAAGCGCTATACGAAATGTACTAGTATTAGGCAGGGCATTAGAACGCATATGAGAAGACAGTTCAGTCACTTACACTCTGAGGCAATCTTCAAAGGCCTTGTACCCTTTTAAGTTTGGCATTCTCAACGAATCAAATACGCAGGCCCTGCCATCCTGAGGGTAGATGATAAATGCAACCCAGTGACCCTCGAGGCCTTGGCTGCGCCATTAAAACAAAATACAGGTTACGACGAGAAATAATAATACTAGCTAGCTACCCACTTATCTCTACAGGCATGTCTTCGACTTACCCAAAGTGGTAGGCAGCTACGATACACCCATTTCTCCTGATCTTCTTCATTGCTCCTAGTATGTACCTTGAAATGTTCAACTTCTCATTGTCCATCAGTTTCTTCCTGTGCGCCTCTCTCTGTTGCTTGGTCAAGTCTTTCATGGTTGGATGATTGTCATCTAGGTGGTAACCAATGATGACTCTTTGAGCAATATGCATTGGAGATAGATAGATAACATCAAGTTTTAGTTCCTTGGATATATAGGCCATCAACCTGCAAGGACAAGCCATCGTGGCATATATAAGTAGTCTTGACCGATTCAAAGGCAGGTGATATGTGAAACTCGCAATTCATCACTTACATAGAGAACAAGGTGACTTGGGCGATGTCAAGGTCTTGTTCCCGTAGTAGTTTGTACATGTCGTGGAAGTCCACGGGGAGTTCTACATCGTTGTCGGGCAAGTGGAAGTACTCCGCTACAACCTTGACTAGAAAACCATGTAGGCCAGCTTTTGCCGCTTCCATGTACCAGAGATGAAACCTCCTTGTCTCCCACCTTTCCTCGTCGATGAGCTGGGCCTTGGTTATCATGAACTTTCCATGCTCGTAATGGCCGGGGCAGTCATCCGATTCAGGAAATAGATGGAAAGGTGATCTCGGCTTGGGATAGAAATGTTAGTACCATATTATGGCAAAGAAAAGTTATTAGCAAATTATGCTCGCCGCTACCATACCTTTCGAACTCAAGTGAGTATGTGAGATGCCCTTGGTCGCCTTTAGTCTTCGCCGATGGTGGAGGACAGTGGCTTGTGCTCGTAATGGCAGCATGCGGTGTCTTTGCCCCCGGTTCCTCCATGCCTCCCGGTCCTTTGCTTGTGCCCTTAGACGGACTATCGGGAGGTGGAGGTGGACTTGTTGTTGGAGGAGGAGAATGACGGTGAGGGCTTGTGCCTCGGGGTGACTTCCTTCCCTTGTCATCCCCACCATTGCCTTCGTCATCGCCGTCGCCATGATCCGGATCATCGGGGGGACAAGATCCGGCAACGGATGGTTGTGATGCTGGTGTCGCCATCGGCGTAGAAGTCGGCGTCGAGAGAATGATCTCTATGTCGTCCTTGTTCCACAGGACTTCGGAACCAATGGCAGCTCCAAGGATCGTTACCCCTTGTGCAGTTGGATATTCCATTTCAAATTCTTTGTATTGGGTCACATACCATGTAAGTATCACGGCAGCATAGTTGGCAGGGACTGGTCTTGGTTGAAATCTTTGATATCTTCTTTGGGGTGCATGTAACCCTCACCCACGGTCAACTTTTTCGCCCTACCGAACGGGATGTTGAGGTGGACGTGCATGGGTTGCTGGATGTCGTCGACGGGGTGCCTTGGGTGATCCTCGATCATCGGCAGTGGCTGCCCTTGTGTCTGCCCTTGTGGAACTTGAGGCACGGCCACGCCAGCCTGGCGAAGCATCTGTGACCTCATCGACACCATATCTGGGTCATTGCTCATGAAGGCTTCTTTTATGGACCGACTGATCATTTCGGCCACGCCTTGATCATAGCCCTTCTGAAAGATGCCCTCCTTGTACCTCTGCCTTGACCGGTATGTGGCAGCGTCAGATTGCCATGACTCCACTGAGTTCTAGCTCATCTTCGATGACATGCCACGGACGTGGCCACGGTGCTCGGGGGTTCCTAGCGCCAGGGTCAGCAAGTCCTGGCCCCTACGAACCTTGAAGCTATCCTTGGATTTAACGACCTCGATGAGAGCCCTCTCCACCTCCTCGAACTTGGGCTCATTGAACTTGCTCGCGCCCTCCTTGAGCTTCTTCGGCTTGCGGGCATAAATGAAGTCCTTAGCCCTCAAGTCTACACCGTTGTATGGATCGGGAAGCCCGGCGGCAGCTCTAGCCCTTTCTTCCTCCCGCCACTGGGGCCTCTTACCAGCAAACCCAGTCATGCCCAAGTGGTGGGGGTGCAGGTTCTTCTTCGCGAGTGTGCTGAACTTGGCGCTCTTTGCCTTTGCTTCTTCCGTTGTTCTTTGTTTGCATAACTCTTCCCAGTGATGTTCCTTCACCATAGTGTATTTGACATAGGGTGACTTGCCTAGCTTCAGGTAGTACCTGGTCAGCATGGACTTGAAGTTTCTAAAGGCTCTTCCTGCCACGTGCATGACCCACTCCCTGCACTTGTCCAGATCGGCGTCCTCGGGATAATGGAAGCTCCTCGTCACCTCACCCCAGATATGTGTCTTGTAGTCGACCGGGACATTGTTCCACTCCTCCCAAGTGATCTCCACCTTGTCCTTGACTATACATGCCACCTGGTTGCTGAACTTGGCAAGGACTGTGGGTGGCGACAATGGGTTTCCCTCTGGTCCCACCTCATGGATCACATGGACTTCGCCGTGGATTTCCCTCCGGTGCCTCCCGTGTTCCCCCCTTCTCAGCTTTGTCCTCTGACCACTAGACTTGCCTGAAGTGGTTGGAGATGGAGCGGGGGATTCTTTGTCACTGACTTGTTCCTCCTCGAAATTCAATTCTTGAGGCACCACCGGCATCTGTTCAGGGTTTGGAGACCACGCACTTTCAACTTTGTCGTCCCTCGATTGATAGGTCGGATCATCTTCGTCCTCTATACGACGTTTCTTTGTTGGCCTTGGGGTCATGGACACTTGGCTCTCAAGGCTAGTTGATGATGATGCACTAGGGGTAGGGTCACGCCATTCGCTTATCGGTTCCTCCGCCATTGGAAAGCTACAATGAATACATATTTTAGTTGTATAGACACAGTTATAGAGTAGTAAAGTAGAGTAGTAAAGTAGAGTAGTACTAGAGTAGTAAAGTAGTAGTAGTTGGCTCAGATTTGCCCCATTGTCATCACATCGCTTTTAAACTGGTTGCTTGTATCTGGTATACAAGCCATCCTAGTTTAGCGGGGGCACTCGATCATCATCGCCGCTGCCTCAGCATAAAAGGGTTCACATCATTGCATATGCCACTGCCTCAGCAATAAGTTTAAAAGTTCATCATTGCATATGCCAAAAAAGGAACCAGCCCCATTAAACAAAAACCTTTCACAAATCAAAAATAGGAGCAGCAGTAGTAGAATAGTAGTATAGGAGGGAGTAGAGGAGTAGAGGAGGAGGGAGTAGTAGTAGGCAGTAGTAGTAGTAGTATACTAGTAGTATAGGAGGGAGTAGAGGAGTAGAGGAGGAGGGAGTAGTAGTAGTATACTAGTAGTAGTATACTACTAGAAAGTAGTAGGCAGTAGTAGTAGTATACTAGTAGTAGTATAGGAGGGAGTAGAGGTAGGTAGTAGTAGTAGTATACTAGTAGTATAGGAGGGAGTAGAGGAGTAGAGGAGGAGGGAGTAGTAGTAGGCAGTAGTAGTAGTATACTAGTATTATAGGAGGGAGTAGAGGAGTAGAGGAGGAGGGAGTAGTAGTAGGCAGTAGTAGTAGTATACTAGTAGTAGTATACTACTAGAAAGTAGTAGGCAGTAGTAGTAGTATACTAGTAGTAGTACAGGAGGGAGTAGAGGTAGGCAGTAGTAGTAGTATACTAGTAGTATAGGAGAGAGTGACCAATTCATCTCAAAATTATCACAAATTATATCAAATTTGGCAAAATTACAGCAGAGTGACCAATTCATCTCAAAATTCTCACAAATTTAGCTCAGAATTAGTTTAAAGGCAAGGTGCATCATAGGCAGTGGCATATGCTCAGAATTTTGTCATAAATTTCTTTGGCATCATAGGCAGCAAAAAGAATTGAATTCAAATGCTACGGTTCACCAAAAGCGTCATAGATCAGTAGTATAGCAGTTCAAAATTCACCAAGTGTAGTATAGCAGTTCAGTTGAATTCAGAGTAGCAGCAGTAGTAGTAAGACAACAGTGGTAGAGAGAAATAGGTAATACAAGTACCATTTTGCATCAAGCAGTAGAGTACCAGTAAGGGGATAAGTAGTAGCTAGCCATCTCAAAAAACTTTCACAAATCAAAAAATTTGCATCAAGCTATAGAGTGTAGGCAGCAGATAGTAGAGTGTAGGTAGTAGAGTGTAGGCAGTGGATTAATGTACAGTAGAGTTAAAACCTGTTGCTCATAGAGGTCCCGTATACTATTAGGCTCGGTACCGACTGTACCACAGTGTCGATGGGGATGGCAAAGTTCACCCCAGATGAGATCCCAGATGAGGGGCATACATCAAATGGCACGGCCTGTGCTGTGAGTAAAAGGACTGCTCATATGCCCCTAGCCCGGCCATCATGGCAATTGGCAATGCCAAACTGCCAATGACAAGCAAGAGAGGCAAATGCCAAAAAAGTTCATCATTGCATATGCCAAAAAAGGAACCAGCCCCATTAAACAAAAACCTTTCACAAATCAAAAACAGGAGCAGCAGTAGTAGAATAGTAGTATAGGAGGGAGTAGAGGAGTAGAGGAGGAGGGAGGAGTAGTAGGCAGTAGTAGTAGTATACTAGTAGTATAGGAGGGAGTAGAGGAGTAGAGGAGGAGGGAGTAGTAGTAGGCAGCAGCAGTAGTATACTAGTAGTATAGGAGGGAGTAGAGGAGTAGAGGAGGAGGGAGTAGTAGTAGGCAGTAGTAGTAGTATACTAGTAGTATAGGAGGGAGTAGAGGAGTAGAGGAGGAGGGAGTAGTAGTAGTAGTATACTAGTAGTAGTATACTAGTAGTAGTATAGGAGGGAGTAGAGGTAGGTAGTAGTAGTAGTATACTAGTAGTATAGGAGGGAGTAGAGGAGTAGAGGAGGAGGGAGTAGTAGTAGGCAGTATACTAATAGTGTTCACAGGCAAAAGCTATAGCATCAACTGCATATAAGCCTTCATGTATCTCCTAAGCATGCAGATTGACAACAATAAAAACTTTCTCAGGTAACAGCTACAACATACATCTTCGACTATCAAAGCACATATCCATCCATCCATCAATAATTGTGAACATGCATGCAGATCCAAATTCAATAAGCCCATGAGCAGTTCAGGTGATTATTCGACTGATCTAGAGGGGGCAAAGCAAAGAGACCAAAAGCAACAAAACTGACCCTAGACATACAGATCCAAATTCAATAAGCCCAGTTTAGGTGATTATTCAACTAAAAAGATTCTAGAGGGGCAAAGCAACAAAACTGATTTTTACTTGACGAATTAGCCAGGCACACAAACCTATCGACCTACCAGAGGTTTGGGAACAAAATCAGGCGCACCCATCTAATTCTATAACCATAAGGACAGGATCATAAGGCTGAACAAAAATAGGATTGACCAGATCGTATTTGCACCGGAAATTAAAAAACTACTAACGCAGCAATAAGCCAAATAAATAATTATCATGAGATACGATTCATATCTAGTACTGTAGTCTCCTAGAAGATGGCCATAGTTCCTAGATCATCATGTCATCAAGCAATTAACCCCCCACCCCAATATAATTCGCACAAAAGTGATAAAAGTCAGTGGAACCTATCAAATCGACACAAAAGTTCTAACCCTAGCCATGAGCCATCCACGAACAGAAGCGATGAGGATCCCCACCACGGCACCGCCTAGGTCTTAACCATAGATCGCGCCTAGGGAGGAGAATCGATCTACAAATCAGCAAAGGGGAGAGAGGATCACCGTGCATAACTTGGGGTGGATCAGATTTTGTTGTGCGTGCTCCGAGCAACACGAAACGAGACTCCGAGAGGGGATTGAGCCCAGTACGGAGGAGCTCGGCAGCCGGAGCAATGGTTCCGGGGACGGGGCCTAGCGTGGAGGAGCTCGGCAGCGGCGCGAGACTTCTCAGTGGCCGGTGCTAGGGTTCCGGTGATGGGGTGCCGGAGGAGCACGGGGGCGGGGCGTGGGCAAGGGAGAGGAGGATGGGGGCACGGACCGGGCATGGGGAGGAGAACAGGGGCGGGGGTCGGTGCGCAGAGGAGCTCAATCGGCGGTGGAGATGGCGGCGGTGGCATGAGATTTTGGTAGCCCTTCGGGGTAAAACTGAACCGCGCGAAAGACTTAGAATTTTGAGGGTGGGGACGGCTTATATAGGTTGCGATTAACCGTGGCAGGCAACGTAACAGCCCATCGTGGAAAATGTTTACCGCGGCGGGCGGTTACGTTGCCCGCCGCGGTTAATCTATTAACCGCGGCGGGCTCTGTTATATGCCCGCCGCGGTAAAGACAAGCAATCAGGACTGCTTATTATAAAACAACAGTATTATGGTCCTATCTCAAGAAACATTAAGGTCTAGCCCAGCTAATTATATGGGTCCGGCTCAGCTGGGTATCCTGCAGGCTGTTTCCTTTCCTATACACCACAACTACACCAGTACATGGTGCGCTCTGTGTTAGATTCCTCGTATACCAGCCAGCAATGGTGTGGTGTGGTGTGGGTTGAAGAGAAGAGAGACGCTTGCTGGGACCACCCATACCCTACTGGGCTTCTGGTGGAGATCATATCATGGGCGGCGTCGCCTCCTGCTCGTGGACATGATCATAAGCGCGCTGTATATGGTTATGATGACTGATGAGAGCTACCCTCATGGCAGTCATTGTGGCCGACAACCCATCGGATGCCATGGAGTAGATTGATGCATGCATATAGAGTATCTGGGATTGTTACATATAGAGTCTCTGGGATACATTATTACATATATGTCTCTGGGATACATATAGAGTCCACTACATTATTACATATATATATATATGTCTCTGGGATACATAAATCATTTTGGTGCAGGTGCTTTCACCGTCCTCTTCTCACCATCGGGGCGGGCCCACGGCATCATCCTGAACTTGTTGAATCGGTCCTCGACGGCCTTGATCTTCTTTGGATGATCGGTAAAAAGCTCGAGCTCTACGTAGTTGTTGTATTGTTCGGGACTCTGCACCCCATCAGCTCCCACAATCTGCTGCTTTCTGGACACAACCACATGCCTTTTTGGGTCCTCTGCATATATATAGTAGGCCACTTGTGCGACATTGGTTGCTAGTACCCACGGGTCATCTTTGTAGCCGATACTTTTGAGGTCCACGATGGTTAGCCCATAACTGTCCACTGCAACCGCATTCGGTTTGACCCACTGGCAACGAAAGATGGTTATGCGTAGGTTCTGGCCATAGTCAAGTTCCCATATTTCTTCGACTTGCCCATAGTATTGCCTCCTCTGGCCCGTGTACTCTTCTTTGCCCTCGTATCGAACACCGCAGTTCTGTGCCGAGCTCTTCTTGTCCTTGTCTTTCGTGTGGAACCTGTAGCCCTAGATGTCATACCCTTGCCATGTGGTGATTTGGCTAGATGGGCCTAACACAAGCCTCTTAACGGTCTCCGTATCTTCATCAGGGCATCCTTCAAGGGGTATGTGTTGCTCTTTGAGCCACTCTATGAAATTGCTCTTGTGATGGTTCTGGACCCATGCCTCCGTGCGTTGTCCATCATTAGCGGCGCGGATCTCTTCCAGGTTCTTTTCAATATATTTCTCCATGCTCACTAACTGATGAAGGATGCTGTAATGAGCTTCTTGCACCATTCGGTTTGCCACATCGGTGTGCACTTTTCTGCCTGTGCACCCCATCCCTGAGGTTTTGCCTTCGTGGTGATGGACAGGCAGCCCAATCACCCTCCCATCTCTTATGTACCTCATACACTAGTTCACGGCCTCCTCCGTTGTGTATGCCTCGATCATAGAGCCCTCCAGGTAAGTGCGGTTATGGACGTATCTGTTGAGGGTGGACATGAACCGCTCGTATGTCCACATCTGGTGTAGGTACACAGGGCCTAGTTGATGGATCTGATCGACCATATGCATCATTAGGTGTGGCATAATATCAAAGTAAGATGGTGGAAAGCACATCTCGAGCTGGCAAAGGGTCTCCACGATGAACTCCTTCAGGGCAGGCAGCTCAGCCTTATCAATGACCTTCTGGGTGATGCGATTAAAGAAGTATGACATCCGTGTGATGACCATCTTCATGTACTCTGGACGGATAGTCCTAATCATAATTGGTAGGAACACCGTCAGCATGACGTGGCAGTCGTGTGAGTTGTAGCCGGTCATTATGAGGTCTTTCATGGAGACCAGGCTCTTGATGTTGGAAGAGAAACCAGTCGGCACCTTGATACCCCTAAGCAACTTAAGAAAAGCCGTCCTCTCATCTTGCGTTAGGTTGCAGGCCGCACCCAGGATATCGACTTTACCGTTCTGAGGCGGTCCCGGGTGAAGGTCCGGCCTGATGCCTAGATTGACAAGATCTGTCCGTGACTTGATACCATCCTTTGTCTTGCCCTTGATGTCCAGCAGGACACCAATCGTGCTTTCGAAGACATTTTTCTCTAGGTGCATGCAGTCGATGGCATGAGGTGTATTCAGTGTTTTCCAATACGACAGGTACTTGAAGAAAATTGACTTCTTCTTGAAAGGAACGGCGGCGAGGACTTCCTCCGTCTGGTCCCGCTTTCGCTTCCTTGTCTGCTTGCTCCCCTCTTCAGGCAGCTTCTTCTTCTTTCCAAACTCCACCTGATCCATGTCCTTGACTATCTCATACACCTTTGTCCCCCAACTAGTCTGCGTCGATTGATCACGCTGCGGCTCATCCTAATTGTCAAAGTATTTATTCATAATACTTCTTCTATACCTGTGATTTTTTGCGAGGAACCGTCTATGCCTCATGTACACCATCTTATTGGATCCCTTAAGGTAAGTGTAGCAGGTCCCATCGATGCAAATTATGCTGCCGGTCTTCCCTTTGATCTACCTCGACAGTGAGAAGAGACTAGGGTAATCAGTGATGGTGACAAAGATGATTGGTTTTAGTGTGAACTTCTCCTTGCGGGATGCATCCACCATCTGGACCCCAACATCAAATAGTATCTTCATTTCCTCCATGAACGGCTCCAGGAACACATCTATATCGTTGTCGGGCTGCTTCGGTCCGGAGATAAGCATGGTCAGCATAAGGTACCTACGCTTCTGACATAGATGGGGAGGTAGGTTGTACATGGTGAGCACAATGGGCCAAGTGTTGTGCGAGCTGCTAAGCTCACCGAACGGGTTCATCCCATCGGTACTTAGCGCGAACCTAACATGCCTGGGCTCCTGGCCAAACTCTGGGTAGGCCTCGTCGAAATCCTTCCACTGCTTGCCATTGGATGGGTGCCGTAGCTTGCCATCATCGTTTAGGCGGTCAGCTGATGCATGCCAGGACATGAGCTTGGCATCGTCTGGGTTCCCAAATATTGCACGCAGGCGATCGGTCATGGGCAGGTACCACACCGACAGTGCTGGACTTTTCCTGTGCGTGTAACCCTCTTCTTCATCATCCCGCTGAGCCGAGATCTGTTTGGCCACACTGCTCTTCTTTGCCCCCTTCTTGTTCTTCTTCCGACCACCCCACAAGCCTCCCTCGTCTTCTGCATCCACGCGACAACCAGCATTTTTCTTGTATCGATTAAAGCCGCTATGCGGACAACTCATCAAATTCTCATACTCATTGCCCTGATACAGGATGCAGTGGTTAGGGCATGCATCAAACTTTCTAAGCTTCATCGCCACTAGTCGGATCAGCTTCTTGGCCCGATAAGTATTGGCGGGCACCTTGTTAGCCGTTGGGTACGTGGTGGCAAGGTAGCTTAACAACTCATTGAAGCTAGTGTCAGACCAACCATGACGAGCCTTCAACATCAACATATGGAGGTTAAAATGGAGCGCCGTGCACTCCTTTGGACAATCGCCGTCGTCCTTATAGAGAGGATCAACTGCCGCCTGCTTCAACTCTCTGAAATTCTCCAACCACTTTGGGCAACCCAACACAATGTCGTCTTCATCGAAGTGTTTGACTAGATCTTCAACAAGCTACACATCCTCGGGTTGGCTCACAGTATCCTGACCATCACCACTGTCGCCGGCTTCGTCGGCCATGTCTTGCATTAGATCATCCACCGTGATGTAATCACGACAACTGTTGTCACTGTCGGCTGGCGCAGCTGCTGCGGAAGGATCTTTATTCACCGGTGGTGCTATCGTCGTCGGCGTCGAAGAGCTCACTCCAGATGCACCGCCACTCGCACCAACTCTTTCACCATGAAATGTCCAGACTGTGTAGCCCTCGACGAAACCATACATGATCAAATGAGTTTGCACCTCACTGTCTCGGTGGGCTTTCAGGTTCTTGCAACGAGAACATGGACATATGGTTGTCATCCGCTTCAGTCTCTCACGGTGAGCTTCACCAACCGCAATAAACTTCCTTAATTCAAAGAGGTATCGCGGATCATTCACTCTATCAATCCGGTACATCCATTCCGATCTATCCATCATATCTGCAAACATTATCCATCACAATCAACATTAAATAAAGAAGAATTAGGAGAAATTGATGATTTTTACGTCCAAAATCATGAAAAAGAGAGGAAATGACGATGTGAAAGATGAAGCATGCATCTATGATGAATCTAAAGTTAAAGAAATACATGACATCATTTTTTCCATTAAAATTGATCTAGATCTAGATCTAGATCTAAAGAAAACTCTAGGTGATGGAAATAGAGAGAGAGGATGGAAGGAGAGAGGGAGAGCCTTTATGAACCTCTTATGATGTCCTCCTCCCTCAAATCCAAGCCCTTCAACTCAAATCAAAAGTTTCCTCAAATTTTAGGGCAAAGCCTCCCCCCATGAGTTTTGAGAGAGGAAGACCCGTGGAGAAGATGGAGGGTCTGTGCCCTATATTTGTACAGGCTTTACCACGGCGGGCAACATAAAATGCCCGCCTCGGTAAATCAACTCTTTACCGCGGCGGGCGGTTTAAAGAGCCCGCCATGGTAAACCGTATTAACCGCGGCGGGCGATTCATACCACCCGCCGTGGTAAATAACTATTTCCTGCGGCGGGCAGGTAAGGTTGCCCGCCGCGGTAAACCAATTTCCCACAGCGGGCGCCCCGGTGGCCGGCCTCGCTGGCCGGCCATTGGTTAACCGTGGCGGGCAAAAGAGGTGCCCGCCACGGAGTGCATTTTGGCCACGCTGCATAAATTGATTCCTGTAGTAGTGTACCTGATCTCGCTTGATGCAAAGAATACATCAAAAGGTACCTACATTGGCAAGCTAAGGTGAGCATTCAAGAAACAGTGTCTGAAATTCAAAACTTGCTCTGTTTTTCAATGCCATGCATCGGATCAAAAGTATGGCTATGACAGAGACCTCGGTTTACCATATCGGATCAAAACTTGCTCTATATAATATATAGTGATCAAATTTAGGATCTTCTTTGTTGAGATTGGTTTGTATGTACTTTTCTAGCTTTTGCAGACCTATTCTTTACCTTGCAATGCAACTATTCGTGTTTGAATGTCTTCTGGGATGCCTGATTACTTGATTAGCAAAGAACTAGTAATGGCTCAAATGTACTGTGTAGGTAGTTCTAGTCACAAACAAACTTGGACCACATCCTCATGAGAAATAACAAGTTGTGAGGGCACTTGTAGATTGTCAGTATGCACTTGTGATACCTAGAGTCTGACACCTGAAATTCTTATCATATGATATGTGTCAACTAACAATCATTAGGTGAATGGAGATGGGGTTTTTCTTACCAGCAACTTCACACCCTTTAAGGCTGAAACTCCAAGAAATGATTCATGGAATGAACAGCAAGCTATGACGAGTACTGCTGTATGTATAACATCAATAAACTGCTATTGTTGTTATTAGGTACATTAATGTTAACTAGTTCAAATTTATCTTTGTTCACATGATTATCTTGCTCAATTTGACAACACTTCTGGAAAGTATGTTCTTCCTACCTGTTTTTCTCAATGTGCTTTATTGTTGTGTGTGTGTACAACATTCCTAGTTTGGATTTCAGCAACCATGTGAATCTTGTATGAATGGTACTGTGCAGAAAATGTCCGTCAGTAGGGCTATAAATGATATGCTAGTTGAAGCTATAGTTTCTTTTTTGATCTGTTGATTGTTGCTGTTGACCAAGCGTAATAACTTTCTTGAACTTCGACTATTTAATGGTTTTTCTGTCATTGTGTATTGGACTGTCGGCTTAGCATGTACTTGAATGACCAATATATGCCTTACTATGATTTTGAATGTGCTCAACGTGCTGAATCATCATAGATGTCCACTCCTAAGTCACTTTGCATGTGTTATCTAAATTCTAACACTACCACATTGGCCCTCCTATGCTTGTAGCTCTGATCTGGAGCTAGCTATAGAACTTCAACAGCAAGAGTTTGAGCGGCAACCACAAAGGTTTCAAGCTCCACCACCACAGCAGCAACAACAATAGTAAGTATAGGAGCCAGGGATTACATATGTCCCTGCAAAGTCTTAATTATAACATCAAAGTTTATATTATGTGTTCACTTGTTCTGTAAATTTATTGTGTGTTCACTTGTTCTGTAATCCATGAATATCACCAAAGTTTATATTGTGATACTTCCTGGAATATCATACCAACTATATGCTAAGCACTATGATATCAAAAAGGAAAAATCATCCATGTATCTTAGTATCATTTTCATGTCTTTCATGTCTTTGTGAAAGTGCTAAGATGAATAATTGTATGCTAAGCAGCCCTTCCGTCGAATTTGAATTGTAAATTTAATTTTTTTGGTGGAAAAATGATTTGTAGGGGCGGTTGGTACTGTAGCCGCCCCTACAAATCGATTTATAGGGGCGGTCACCAGCCGCCCCTACAAATCGATTTGTAGGGGCGGCTACAGTACCAACCACCCCTACAAATCGATTTGTAGGGGCAGCTGGTAACACCAGCCACCTCTACAAATCGATTTGTAGGGGTGGTCTGGGAACCGCCCCTACAAATGCATGATTTGTAGCCACCCTTTCATAGGGGCGGCTGACAAAACCGCCCCTACAAACGGTTACCAGCCGCCCCTAAAAATGTTTTTCTATGTAGTGTACGTCCTCCATAAGTGAATACTTTACAAAGATGAAAGGTTTAGTAGATGATATGGCGTCTGCTGGAAGAGGACTTGAGGATGAGGAACTCGTTTCCTATATCCTCATTGGGTTGGATCTTGAATTCAATCCGGTGGTCTCCGCTGTCACCGCTAGGGTTGATCCCATCTCTGTGGGGGAACTCTATACCCAGCTGGTGAGCTATGAGCAGCGGATGGAGATGCATGGTGGCAGCGGTGGTCATTAGTCGTCTGACAATGTTGCTTCAAAAGGAGGCTGCAATGGCGGCAACAACTTCAACAACTCGTGTGGCGGTCATAGTTGGGGTCGTGGTGGTTTTGGTCATGGCCAGAAGGGTGGTCGCGGTGGTGGTCGTAGCTCTGGTGGCGCGTCTTTGGGTGCCATCTGTCAGCTCTACGGCAAGGAGGGACACACCGCCCTCTGTTGCTTCAAAAGGTTCGATGCATCATCCTTCACTGGTCCACCACAAAAATCTGCATCATCTGCTACGACCTTGTACGGAGTGGATACAAATTGGTACATGGACTCCGATGCTATGGATCACATCACTAGCAACCTAGAGAAGTTGACCGTGCGTGACAAGTATGACGGTGGGGAGCATGTCCACGCCGCCAATGGATCATGTATGGAGATTTCACATGTTGGTCATAGTACTTTGCAATTCCCTAACAATAAAATTCATCTAAGAAACATTCTTCATGTTCCTGTTGCTAGTAAGAGCCTAGTTTCTGTTCATCGTCTCACACGAGACAATAATGCTTTTTTGAATTCCATCCTGATCATTTTTCTATAAAGGAGCAGGTGATGAGGAAAACACTCCTCATAGGCAAATGTGAAGGAGGCCTCTACCCGCTCGAGTAGGTCATCATCAAATAAACAAGCTCTTGGTGCTGTCAAGCCATCAGCGCCGGTGTGGCATCATAGGCTAGGGCATGCGCCTACTTCCATAGTCCAGCAAGTTCTTAGCCCCCACAAACTTTCCTTTGTTAATGATGTGAACAATAAACACGTTTGTGATGTGTGTTAGTAGGGCAAAAGTCACCAGTTGCCCTATCCAAAGTCAACTAGTGTGTCAACTAGTCCTTTGGATCTTGTGTTTTCAGATGTTTGGGGACCTGCACCGACCTCTGTTGGTCGGTTTAATTATTATGTCAGTTTCATCGATGATTATTCTAAGTTCACCTAGATTTATTTGTTGCGTTACAAATCTAAAGTCTTCTAATGTTTTTGTGACTTTCATAATCTAGTTGAACGACAATTCAATAGGAATTCATACCATGCAAACCGATTGGGGGTGAATATCAAGCCTTGAATTCTTTCTTCAAACAATAGGCATTTCCCATCACGTTTCTTGTCCTCACGCTCACCAACAGAATGGATCTGCTGAGCGTAAACATCGACACATAGTCGAAATGGGGCTCACACTTCTTGCTCATGCATCTATGCCACTAAAATTTTGGGATGAAGCATTCCTCACTGCCGTTTTCCTGATTAATTGCCTACCATCTAAGGTCATTAATCAAGAAACCCCCTTAGTCGCCTTTAGGGTCATGAACCTGATTATACTTTTCTTCGCACATTTGGGTGTGCGGTTTGGCCTAATCTCTGTCCCTACAACTCACGAAAACTTCAATTCCGCTCCAAACAATGTGTATTTCTTGGTTATAGCAACTGACATAAAGGGTTCAAATGCTTGGATCTAAGAGAGGGGAGAATTTACATCTCTAGGGATGTAGTATTTGATGAATATGTCATTCCTTTTGCCTCACTCCACCAAAATGCTGGTGCTTGGTTATGCGCTTAGATTCAACTCCTACCTGAAGTTCTTCTCAATCCATCTACTCAATTTGGGGATGCATTAGAACATGATCGGCATTTGAATTCTCCTATGAGTACTGATACTGTTTCCAGTGTAGCTGTGTTGCCTGCAAAAAAATTTTGGCTTCAGGAGGTGCACAGTCTGGTGAAAAATCAAGCTCTAATGTGGCGGGGCGTTGTCGTTGTCTGGCGTGGGCACACAGGAGATCTCCTGAGTTGGATCATCTATGCCAACTTCATCATCCTCCCCATCTACGGCAGGGCATGTGGCTGCACATGGATCCGGTCAACAGGGGACAGCTGTCGCCTACAGCTTCTGAGGTGGATATGTTGATTGGATCAGGTATGGCCACTCTAGGATCCGGTGCGGAAGGTTCATCTGGCACCTCTGTTGTGGCTCCGGACTCCTCCCAAGTTCATCGACCTACAACACGTTTGCAGCAAGGTATTTCCAAACCCAAACAATAAACTGATGGTACAGTGAGGTGGTGCATGGTTTCTGTAGCGTCATATGAGGAGCCAACTAGTGTTGATGAAGCTCCTGGGGATTCCAGATGGGTTTCACTGATGGATGCGGAGCATCAAGTGTAACACCTCTGGTGTTTTGACCTAGCACTAAAACTTGACATGTCATCGTGTGCATTGCAAAGCATTCATAAAGTAGAAAATTTTGAATGCATTTACTAAATAAGCTTTATTTCATAAGTTGTTATTTCATGTGATGTGATTCAACCCTTTAAATAAAGATCATGACCACAAGGGTCAAATTTCATGTGATCATGTAAGGCCATGTGTCATTTGACTCAAATAACCTTAATGGGCCATGTTACTGGTCAAAAATCAAAGTTAAAGTAAAAAGGTAAACAAATCAAATTTGAATTCATATTCAAATCATAAAAGTCCTTTTTGCCCCTTTTGTCTAATTCAAAATCCATTTGGAATTTGGGGTTGTGACAAAAAGCAAAGTTGAAGCTTATTTTATAAGGATCAACTTTGGTATTCAAAGTTTTTAAAGTTTACATATAAAATTTGGAGTAATTTTGAAATGATTCAAATGCTCAAATGCACCCCAAATTCAAATTTCAAAATGGAGGCAGAATTTGAAAATATTCCTTGAAGCAAAGTTGTAGAGTTTGAAAAGTTGAGCAACTTTCATTTTTGGAGATTTTCAACTTCTTTAAAAAATTTGTGAGTAATTTGCAAAATAAACGCAGTGGCAATTCTGTAAATAATTCAAAATTTTCGTTGACAGACGAGCGCCACCTCCCTGCTTGCCGCCGGCGCCATGCAGCTGCCGCCGCCGATCAGTTTTTGCTGCTTTCTCGCGCGGTGACACGCAGCAGGCTCCGTGGCGAGCTCGTGCGTGAGCTGTCGACGCCGGGCGCGTTCTTCCCGTCTATAAATAGGAACACCACCGCCGTCGCTCTCCGTTTTCCCCTCTGCTTTGCTCTGCCACCAGTCAGCTCCGCCGCTCGCCGTAGCCACCGTCAAACCGCGTTCGTCGTGCCCAGCTACACCAACGCGATCGCCTCGACCTTGCGCTCCTCTGCGGCTTGCTCGCGTCGCTTGTGTTGGCCGGAATCGCCCGACGCAACGCGTTCTTCCCCAAGATCGGCCAGAGCTCCGCCACCATCGACCTCGCCGTGGCCAGGACCTTCCAGCCCGTCTCCGTCTTCACCAAGCACACCGGCGTGATCGTGGTGAGCTCCTGAGCGTGATGCTTGCTCCACTTTAGCCTCTACCGCACCGTGGTCGGGATTGTGCCGTGCGTCGTCGTGCCAGCGCCGCCATGGCCAGCGTGGAGCTCCCTCCGATGCGCCTGCTGCCGTTTTGAGGGCTAGGATAGATTCGCGGGACGTTGTAGATCATGTAGGTGCGGTCTACCTCGCCGGAGCGTCACCGCCGGCGCGTTTTGGCCGACCAGTGATGTCAGCGCCGCCGTGCTCTGTGTCTGTGTCACTGACGAGCGGGGCCTGACTATCAGTGAGAGAGAGAGAGAATAGTGAGGTTTTGATATTTTCTGAATTATGAATAGTGCAGCAACTTTGGAAATTTCTAGGAAAATAATCATAGCTCCAAAAATTCTGAGAATTTGTATGCAGCTTCTGTACATGTTCTAGTATGGTTTAAAATTATGAAACTTGAAATTTGAATAAATTTTTAATGTTCAAAAATTCAGTCAATTAATTGATAAATGCTATTTCCATGATTTTTGTAGGCCACTGTATAATTCCAAAAATTATGAAATTTATTTTGGTACACTAATTTGTCATGAGAAAGCTTACATAAAATTTTGAGGTCATTTGGAACAAGTTCATGTTTGGGCTTATTTTCAAATTAATTCAAAAATAAATAAAAGCAAACCCTAAGTGTTTGATTAGTGTTTGATCTTGTTTTGTGACTAGTAGGGTTTCAAGATCAGTTTGGTCAAGTCACATGTGTGGTCCTTGATGGTAGAATTGCAAGTTGGTTTTATTGGCTTGCAACTGTACCGTGAAAAACAATTGTATTCGAGGTGTTGTTATATTTCATGTACCATGACAGCATCATGTTAAAGCATATGTTATCATTTCGTGTAGAATCCGAGAGTGAAACGATTCTAGTTGAGCAAGTTCTGGAAGAATCCCCGGTTGTCACGAGATTCGATAATTGTGGTACTGATCTGGATCCCGAGATCGTCAACGAAGGCAAGCCCCGGTTTATGCATTAAACCCTTACCTTGTTTACTTTGAAAAGTTTATCACCTATGTTAATTATTGCATTAAGTTGATTTATGCAAATGTTTCCTACTTGATGCATTGCCTACCTTGATAATTGTTTACCATCCTTGAAGATGTTTTCATTTACAAAGGCATAGTATGCTTAGTATGCTTTATGATAGGCTTTCAAAGTAAAAGTTTTGATACAATCAAAGATGGCATACTGGCCAAAGAAAGAAAGAAGATAGAATGAACTAGAGACTAGTCGGGTAACTTATCTTGAATGTTGGGTAATGTTGCCGACTATGTCGCTTAAAGGCTACTCATTGTGGATCTTCTGAACGAGACACTTTGTAAGGTCACATACTCTGGTAAGCCTACTTCGGCTAATCCGATACTAAGACGAATGCCCACGCACTGGGAGTGGAGAGATGGTGGGAGTAGCATGTACCCTCGTGGCTGGAATGTGGCTGAATTTGAGGTGTGCTGTGCTCTCGGGTGGCGTGGAGACGGCTTAGTATAGGAGGATCCGGTAGCGAGGTTGATATATGCAAGATTAAGTTCTACATATGTCGTGTGATAAGGAATCCCTAGCTAGGACTTGAATCAATTTGAATTGCCGGTGCTCCACAGATATGGAGATTCGTTTCATTACAGAAGCAATGTAGGACTGGTGAATTACTAAAACATGAGAAAAGAATAAATTGAGAAGGATTGGAATTTGGGAAATGTACATTTAGTTTGAGATAATGAATTAAAAGGACTTAGGGGTAAAACCTGAAAATAGGTTCAAGAATAGTAAGCTTTTGGCAAAGAACTTTTGAATCTTGCTACATCCTTACCTTGCCCCAACTCCTGCATCTCTAAAGTCTTTCACCCCCTTTACGTCGGGTCAGTCTTGTTGAGTACCTTTGTACTCAGGGTTTGTTAACCCTTGTTGCAGGTGAGTCGCATGCACAGGCTTGTTTTGGTCCCTGCTACATATCTATGTTTGAAGTCAATGACGATGAGGAATGATGAATGGCCTTTGGACAAGGCACTAGTTTGTATGATAAATAATGTTAATGTAATATTATCCCGCTACTATGGTTGTATGACACTTATGGTATTGTAAGTTTGAAACAACTGGTTTGTAAACTATGTTATCGTAAGACTTCCGCTATCTTTTACTCTGAAGTATATATTTGAATAAACTGTTGTAATCTATAATGACTGTGATTGGGATCCTGTTTGAAAAAGATTCGTGTATGATTCAAGTTTCCCGAGCACACCCGACAGACCTGTTAAGTTGTTGGGAACTCGTGTACGCTATCAGCGGTCTGTTGAGACAACGATAGATGCATGTGGGCCTGATTTCTTAGGAGGTTCTGCCACATCAAGCATTGCTTAAAAACAACACCTGGCACCTTGTTCCTGCATTGAAAGGAAAGAACATAATTGGATGCAAATGGGTGTACAAGGTCAAGAGAAGAGCAGATGGGACTGTTGATCGCTATAAAGCCTGGTTGGTAGCCAAGGGGTATAAGCAGCATTATGGCATTGATTATGAGGATACATTCAGTCTAGTGGTGAAAGCTGCTACCATTCGGCTAGTTCTATCTATTGCCGTCTCAAGGGGATGGTCACTTAGATATTTAGATGTCCAAAATGCCTTCATGGAATTTTGAATGAAGAAGTTTATATGCATCAACCTTTGGGCTATGTGGACAAGTCACATCCTCATTATGTGTGAAAACATCTAGGCCTCTAGTTGGGTTTCGGTAATTAATGACAATACGAGATTACTATGACTAACGTGTGTTTTACAGAGACAATTTAAGTTAGGTCATGGCAATGGCAATTGATTGGGCAATCATGGTTGTCATGCCCCTACGATGGAAATCATTTTGGTTTTCAAAGGATGGACTAGTTCTAAGTGTCATTTGGTGTTGAAGAGATACTTAGAGTAGTTTAGGACTTTGTTTTTCCTTTGGCCATAATATTAAGGGAGGTATAGACTAGTAGCTTGACCTAGGTGAGTCTAGTGAGTTAGGTGTGGTGCACACTTGTCAAATCTAGCACTAAGTAGCTCTAGATTAGCCCTAAGATCAATTGGAGCAAACTCCATTCACATATGATTTTGAGTTGGAAGTGAATGGAGGGACAAATGAATGACCGGATGCTGATCTGGTTGTGACCAGACTCTAAAGGGTGAGTCCGGTCAGTTCATTTGATCAACTAGAGCCATCTGGTTACGACCGGATGCTGAGTGAAAAGCAACCGGATGCTGGGTGCCTACGTCCAGTCAACTCTAGAGAGATTCTAGAGAGGGAAATTCCTGATCGGATATGTTCGGTCAGTGCTGACCGGATGCTAGTCAGGATCTGGTAATTGACCGAACACTGAACAACAAAGTGACCAAACTCTAGGTGCCAGTGTCCGATCAACATCAGTAAGGTTATAGAGAGCTATTTTTGTGACCGGACACATGTCAGAGTCCGGTTAGAACTTAATGGCTCTTTCTGACACAATGGCGGGGATAACTGACCGGAGCATCCGATCACCCTGACCAGAGCGTCCGATCACCCCGCAGAGTGATGACTAAACCTCCAAATGTTATGTTTTGAATGAGGGGGGTATAAATACTTACTCCACTCATCCAAGGGAGGTCTCTTGCCCATTTGTTCAGCTGAGAAACACCCTTGAGAGTGCAAAGGA
This sequence comes from Miscanthus floridulus, assembly GCF_019320115.1. Classification (NCBI taxonomy): domain Eukaryota; kingdom Viridiplantae; phylum Streptophyta; class Magnoliopsida; order Poales; family Poaceae; genus Miscanthus; species Miscanthus floridulus. The sequence continues at coordinate 58,177,388 of NC_089598.1, read as the reverse complement.
GAGCAAGAGCCTAGTGAGGTGATTGAGATTTTTGAATCCAAGATTAAGGCCTCATTAGTGCAAGGAGAGTAGCAAGTGTGCATCCACCCTTCTCATTAGGCTTATCGTGGTCAAGTGAGAGTTTGTGCTTGTTACTCTTGGTGATCACCATCACCTAGATGGCTTGGTGGTGATTGGGAGTTTGGTGATCATCCGGCGGAGCTTGTGGATGACCCAACTCAAGTTGTGAGCGATTGTGGGCGATTCACCATGACGGAGTGTTGAAGAATCAGCCCGTAGAGAGCACTTGATCCTTGCATGGATCAAGGGGGAGCTACACCCTTGCGCGGGTGCTCCAACAAGGACTAGTGGGGAGTGGCGACTCTCTGATACCTCGGCAAAATATTGTCACGTTCCTTCTCCTCTCTTTACTTTAAACATTTACATTTGAGCAATTCATTTCTTGTCTTTACATTCTTAGAATTGCCATGCTAGAGTAGGATTGGAACCTAGGGTGCAAAACTTTTGTGTGGTAGAACAATAGGAACACATTCTAGGCACAAGGGGTGAAGTGGGCTAAATATAGGGTTTAATTATTGCAAAGAATTTTAAAATTAGCCCAATTCACCCCCCCCTCTTGGGCATCTTGATCCTTTCAATTGGTATCAAAGCCTCATGCTCACTAAATTAGGCTTAACCGCTTAGAGAAAGATATCCCACGGAGATGGACCTCCTCCTATTTTTGAGGGAGAAGAGTTTCTGTATTGGAAAATCTGCATGGAGGGTTATTTAGAAGCTCTAGATGTTGGAATTCTTAGAGCCGCCTCTCAAGGTTTCCCAAAACCTAAGGATCCCACACACCTTCAAGGCGATGAAGTCAATTATAAGAAATGGAATGCAAAGGCTAGAAACACCATCTTTAGAGGCCTTTGCAAAGATGTGTTTAACCGTGTGCGGAACCACAAGGACGCCCATACACCATGGTCATACATTTGTGCGCTCCATGAGGGAACAAAGAGTGAGTGTGAGGAACGCTATCATCTAATTATGAAAAAGCTTAATTCATTTGAGATGCTTCCTAAAGAAAGTGCTAATAAGATATACTCACGCTTGAATGTTCTTGTAGAGGAAGTCAATGGGTTAGGACTTACACAAATGCAACCCTCCGATGTTATAAGAAAAATCTTGAGTGTCCTCCCCATTGACAAATATGGGCATATTGTGACCGTGCTTCATCAAGGTGATCTTTCCACTGCTACACCAACTCAAATATTAGGAAAGATCAATGCACATGAAATGTATATACACATCACACCACAAGATAACTCTTCTTCCACCAAGAAGAAAGACTTAGCATTCAAGGCTAGCCAAGAGAACAAGGGCAAAGCAAGAGTTGAATATGAGAGCTCAAGTGATGATGAAATTGATGATGCAAGTCTTGCTCTCTTGGTGAGAAGAACCGCCAAGATGCTTAAGAAGTTCAACAAGAACGGTGTCAAGTTTGATGGCAAAAAGAAGTTCTTCACTAGCAATAGAAGGAATCCAATCTCTGAGATGGATTGCTATAATTGTGGAGAACTTGGTCATCTAGCTCATCAATGCCCCAAGCCTAAGAAAGATAAGTACAAGAAGAAGTACAAGGGCAAGAAAGATGACTCAAGTGATGAAGATAATGATGAGAAGAAGATAAACAAGCCATACAAGAAGGATGGCAAGAAGAAGGATTTTCACAAGAAGAAGAAGAATGGCAAGGCATACATTGTTGGTGATTGGCTCACGAATATTGATTCATCAAATTGCTCATCCGATGATGATAGTGAGAATGAGAAGGTGGCCGCTATTGTGATTGACTCTTCACTATCTTCACCGACATCACTGCCATCATCCTCTACACACCTATGCCTTATGGCCAAGGGTGAATGAAAGGTACAAAGAAATGATGATAGTAGTGGTGATGATCATGCTAGCAATGATGATAGTGATAGTGATGATGAATTTGAATCACCTTCTTATGATGATCTTGTCAAGTTGCTAAATCAATATACTAAGATCATTAGAAAGACAAGAGCTAAGAATAAAAAGTTAGAACTTGAGAATGACTCACTCTTAGCTAAACATGACATAGTGGAAAAAGCTAGTGTTGAGCTTAGAGAAGAAAATAAAACTATGTCATCCAAACTCAAGGAGCTCAAATCATCTAAAAAGGAGCTTAAAGAAAAATATGATAAACTTGAGGGGATACACAATGAGCTCACCACTAGCTACAATATGCTAAAAGAAGAGTATACAAATCTCAAAGTTAATCATGATAATATTGTTGTCTCTCATGAGTTATTATCCAATGAGCCACATGATGCTACCAACCATGTTGTTAAGATTGATATAGCTACATCATGTGATGATTTGATCATTGAGAGCATTGAACAAGGTTCTAGTAGCAAAGGCGAGCAAGTGGTTGAGTTCGACAACTATGATGAGTATGTCAAGATCAACAATGAGAATGAGAAGCTCAAGAAAGATCTTGAAAAGCTATCAACCACCAACACCATTGTGATAGAGAACCTTGACCATGATTGTGATCTAGCTCTTGAGAATGAGAAGCTTAAAGAAGAGAACAGGAAACTCAAGATGGAGAAAAAGCATGATGAACTCAAAGAAGAGAACAAGAAGCTCAAGTTGGAAAAAGAACATCTCAAGACCAGCTTAAGCAAGTTCACATGAGGTCAATATCTTCAAAATGAGCTACTCATGAATACCGTAATGAAGATGGGTAGAAGTGGCATTAGGTACTTGGCACATCAAGAGAAGAAGGCTCAAGCTCAACACCAATAACAACACAAGTCAAATCCAAAGCCAAAGAGGTGTTTTGAGTGTCGACAAGAAGGTCACTTTGCCCATGAGTGTCAAACTCCACCATCACAACACTTGCCCAAGCATGCTAGACCCTTTGCTTTCAATGCTCATTACATTCTTAGAAAGGACTCTAGTGGAAAAATGAAAGTCATGTTCTTAGGACCTCCCAACAAGAATAGGCCTAAGAAAATTTGGGTTGCAAAGTCACTTGTTGAGAAAGTCAAGGGTCCTCAACAAGTTTGGGTCCCTAAACAAGCTTGATCTCTTGTGTGTAGGTGAACTACAAAACCAGTGGAAGTCATTGGGTAATTGATAGTGGTTGCACTCAACATATGACCAGTGATCCTTATATGTTCACCTCACTAGATGAAGAAGTAGATGGCCAAGAAAGGATAACATTTGGTGATAATTCAAAGGGCAAAGTCCAAGGATTGGACAAAGTGGCAATATTAAATGATCATTCAATTTCAAATGTGCTATATGTCACTTCATTGAGCTTCAACTTGCTATCCGTTGGTCAATTGTGTGATCTTGGTTTTCAATGCTTGTTCACCAAGAAGGAAGTGGTTGTATCTAAGAAAGATGATGATCAAGTTATATTCAAGGGATTTAGATACAACAACCTATATCTAGTGGATTTCACCTCCGAAGATGCTAACTTGAAGACATGCCTATTCACCAAAACATCACTTGGGTGGCTATGGCATAGAAGACTTGCTCATGTTGGGATGAGCTCACTCAAGAAGCTTATGAAGAATGAATTGGTGGGAGGGTTGAAGGATGTGAAATTTAAGAAGGACAAGCTTTGTAGTGCATGTCAAGCTAGCAAGCAAGTTGCAAACACTCATCCTACAAAAGCTTACATGTCAACAACAAGAGTGCTAGAGCTCCTTCACATGGATCTATTTGGACCAACAACCTACAAGAGCTTAGGAGGAAATCTCTATTGTCTTGTGATTGTTGATGACTACTCTAGATATACATGGGTATTATTTCTTCATGACAAGACCGAAGTTGCATCATGTTTCAAGAAGTTTGCCAAGAGAGCACAAAATGAGTTTGAAGTGAAGCTCAAGAAGATAAGGAGTGATAATGGAAAAGAGTTTGACAACACAAACATTGAAGCTTATTGTGATAAACTTGGAATCAAGCATGAGGTCTCCGCAACATACACTCCTCAACAAAATGGTGTAGTAGAGAGAAAGAACTGAACACTTATCACACTTGCAAGAACAATGCTTGATGAGTACAATACACCCGAAGCTCTATGGGAGGAAGCTATCAACACTGCATGTTATACATCCAACCGCCTATTCTTTCAAAAGTTTCTTGGCAAGACACCTTATGAGTTGCTCAATGGGAAGAAGTCAGACGTCTCATTCTTTTGGGTATTTGGTTGCAAATGCTACATCTACAAGAAGTGACAACACCTAGGGAAGTTTCAAAGAAGTTGTGATATTGGCTTTCTTGTTGGTTACTCATCAAAGTCCAAAGCATATCGAGTATTTAATCATGCCATCGGCTTGGTTGAAGAAACATATGATGTGGAATTTGATAAATCTAACGGCTCCCATGGAGCACATGAGAATCTTGATGATGTAGGCGATGAACCATTGAGGAAGGCTATGAAGAACATTCCGGTTGGAGACATCAAGCCTAAAGATGATGAAGATGATGTACAAGTGATTGATCCACCTTTTTCATCAAATGTGCCACAAGATGGTGATAAAGATGGGAGAGTAGAAAATAAAGATACTCATGTCTCTCATGATCAAATGGTGGCACAAGCTCAAGATGTTGATGCTCCATAACCTCCCCCTCAATTGGTTGATAGAAGAAATTCATCTCTACTACAAGATCATCCACAAGATCTTGCTTCATTTATTGAACATCACTCTTTTGTCTCTTGCGTTGAACCTAAGAATGTAGAAGAAGCTCTTCAAGATTCGGATTGGATAAATGTCATCCATAAAGAGTTGAACAACTTCCCTCGCAATGAAGTTTGGACTCTTGAAGAGCGACCACAAGGTGCAAGAGTCATTGGAACAAAGTGGGTGTTCCACAACAAGCAAGATGATCAAGGCATTGTAGTGAGGAACAAGGCAAGACTAGTTGCAAAGGGATTCTCTCAAGTTGAAGGGTTGAATTTTGGAGAGACCTTTGCACTGGTTGTAAGACTTGAAGCCATTTGTATCCTCCTTGCATATGCATTGCATCATGAAATGAAATTATATCAAATGGATGTTAAAAGTGCATTTTTAAATGGCTTCATAAATGAACTAGTCTATGTTGATCAACCTCCTGGGTTTGAAGACTCTATATATCCTAATCATGTTTATAGGTTGTCCAAGGCGCTATATGGGCTTAAGCAAGTCCCAAGAGCTTGGTATGAATGCCTTTGAGATTTCCTCATTGAGAAGGGCTTCACCATTGGGAAGGTCGACACCACACTATTCACCAAGAAGCTTGATGGAGAAATCTTTATTTGTCAAGTATATGTTGATAATATCATATTTGGATCATCAAATGAAGATTATTGCAAAGAGTTTGGTGAATTGATGTCGAAGGAGTTTGAGATGTCAATGATTGGAGAGCTTACATTCTTTCTTGGTTTTCAAGTCAAGCAAATGAAAGAAGGGATTTTCATCTCTCAAGAGAAATATACCAATGATCTTCTCAAGAGGTTCAATATGGATGAATATAAGCCAATCAAGACAACAATGCCATCTAATGGACATCTTGACCTAGATGAGGGAGGTAAACGGTTGATCATACTCTCTACCGCTCTATGATTGGTAGCTTGTTATATTTGACCGCATCTAGGCCCGACATCATGTTTAGTGTGTGTATGTGTGCTAGATTTCAAGCTAATCCTAAGGAATCTCATTTGGTTGTCGTTAAAAGAATCCTTAGGTACCTAAAGCACACACCAAGCATTGGTCTTTGGTATCCCAAAGGAGCTAGATTTCAACTAGTTGGCTATTCCGATTCGGATTATGCCGGTTGCAAAATTGATTGAAAAAGCACATCCGGAGGGTGCCATTTGCTTGGTAGATCACTAGTGTTTTGGTCCTCCAAGAAGCAAAATAGTGTGGCTTTGTCCACCGCCGAAGCGGAATACATTATTGTGGGTGTTTGTTGTGCACAAATACTTTACATGAAGCAAACCTTGCTAGACTATGGTGAAGTTTTAGAAAAGGTACCTTTTTTGTGCGACAATGAGAGTGCAGTAAAACTTGCTAATAATCCGGTTCAACACTCTCGCACCAAGCACATAGATATCTATCATCACTTTCTTAGAGATCATGTTGCTAAGAATGATATATCACTAGAAGGTGTAAGGACCAAGGATCAATTGGCGGATATCTTCACTAAACCGCTAGATGAGGCTACATTTTGTCGGTTGAGGAATGAGCTCAATGTGCTTGATTTTAGTAACTTCACTAGAAAATGAGCTTGTGTTGTCCCTTGCATTATATTGTAATATACAACATGTTTAATTTTTGGTAATGCATTTAGGGCTTATCTAACATGGTTAAGATAACCGCCGAAAAGCGTATGAAGAAGCTTAACCTTGGATAAAACTTGATAAGTAACTAGAATTACTTTCAAGTATTGCATTGCATATGCATGTGTATTGCTTTGTCGTTTCCTTTCGATTACTCTTTTATTGCCTATTTTCTTAAAAAGAAGTATAGCCTAAGGCAAAATATTTTGAAAATTTTGAGGGTTTGAGAGAGGTCACTCACATCAGTCCTAATTGGTGTTTATTTAGGTCTTATTGAAGTTGGGACTTGATTGGGAACAGGTAGCGCGAAGGAACATTGAAGATTCGCTGAAAAGGGCAACCAGACACTAGATCGAACTCTACTTCCAACGTCCGATCAGTTCATAGGAGGTGAATCATTACTGCATAGGAGTGACCGGACGCTGAAACCATACCTATCCTGTGTCTGGTCAGATGATGTCCCTGCGTCCGGTCAAGCGAAGAAGACAAACTCAGGATCGACCAGACTCTGGCTGTGTCCGATCAAGGGTAACCGAACGTGTCTAGTCATGACTTGAGAGGTTTTGGACCTCTCTATTGTCGACCAGACTCTGGGTGGCAGCGTCCGGTCATTGCCACCGGTGCATCCAGTCAGTAGAAGTTGTGTGGATCTAATACTCCTTTCCTTTTCTTATCCGTCACGGGGGGAGGGCCACCATATATACCTAATCTCCGTACGCAGCTTTGACCTTGCATCGCTCGCACCCGCGCTGACTTCGCTTGAGCCCTAGCCGCGCCTGCTCCGCACCTGCCTAGCACTGCCGCACGCTCTACGCACTGCCCGCACCACTCCCACACCATCGCATCTCGCCCATGCCGTCATGTGCCTCGCGCCGCCACATACTCCCACGCCTGCACCAACCTCGCACGCCCTGCGTCGTTGTGCCCATGCTAGTGCCACCGCCTAAGCCATCACCTAGCCTCTTCTCGCACTACCACGCCCATGACCACCTCTGCTGTCACGCCACCGCATTCACACCAGTGCCCTAGTCCATCTCTGCCACCATGTCTTCTTGTCCATCGCATCGCAAACCCTAACCCTAGCCTCTCATTGCCGACCCGGTGGTTCCTCGTGATCTGTTCCTCTGCTGATTGGTCGTCGATTCATCGGTTCATCAGGTAGCAAGCCATCACCTCCAATTTTGTATCTATTGCTTGCTTCTCAGGGTTTCACATCTCTATATATATATATATTGAGATTATTTATATATCATATCTACTCCATCATGCAGCAAGTCGGTGTTCTTGAAGTTGTTTTGGCAATGGTCAGTGGACTCGGGGCCAAGCCCATGAGTATGGATCGAGGCCAAGCCTCGCAAGTGTTAGTTGGCAGTTGGTTCTTATTCGTGGTAGTAATTCTCCTTAGATTTAGTAATCGCACGAGTCAAGAATGCCAGAGGTGGTCCCGGTGATGAGGATCCAAGGCCTCTGCCTTGCCTGACTGCTCAAGAGAAGGGGAAGGCAAAAAGACCACAACAAAGAAGCGGAAGCTCGTTGATGTGGAGGCTGAGAGAGCAGTAGTAGTGGCAGCCACCACTGAGCGAGTAGAGAGAGGTGGAGCTAGGAGTGGTGTCCATGTTGCAGATCAGCTATCACCAGCTCAGATAGCCGCCGTCGAGAGGGTTGAGAGTCTTCATGGTAATCTAGCTAGGACTATCATGCTTGGAGGACAGCGTGTCGGTATAGAGAAGAGTCAGCCTTAGGGGGAGACTATTGAGCAGCATACATAGCTAGCAGAGCAGTTAGGATACTAAGCAGGCAGAGCAGACTAAGCAGACAGAGTAGGTAGCGCAGCCACAACTTCGACGCTCTGGTCATACACGTACTCAAGTGTCACCGAGGCCTGAGACATAGAGGAGGGGTTCTCGTCCACCTCCCAGACCATAGGGTCTGCCTCTAGTGACTCACCTTGACCTAAGGGCAGCCATAGCCAAGCAGGCACAGCAACTCTGTTTTGTGCAGTTTGAGGACTGGTTTCCACCAAGGCAGGATGAGCGTGCTTTAGAGCACTTCTATACACCACTACAGGAGGATTTCTATAATGCTTATTTAAATAGTGGAGTTGCATTTAGATCTAAGAGAGTCTGCTCCATTGAGTCACTTGTTGCAGCTGTAGGCGAGCAAATTCATCCCATTTATCATATCTGCTAGGGTTGATACACCTTCTTGGATGGACTAGCCGCTATGTTCCATCATGGGTCCATGAGTTCTCCTCTTCACTTTGGATTGACCCGAGGCATAGATTCATACACTTTGCATTCAGAGGCCATGACTATAGGCTATAGAGCTCGAGGGTTAGAGAGATTCTCAGGATTCTAGAGTCACCCATTCATCTTCATGAGGTTTGCTATGGTCAGACAGATCCTCCCAGACGCCCTCATGGCAGACTTGTGCCACCCACAGATCTGATCCGACCATGCTTCACTGAGCCATTCAGCGAGGGCTCGAGCAGGACACCATGGGACCTTACTCCTATAGCTCGACTTCTTGATGCTATCATGAGGAGGACTCTGCTCCCGAGGATGGGTTACCACGAGGGATTGACTCGCATCTAGTTGTGGTTTGTGAACTCTCTGGTGCAGCAGACCGTATTTGATATTTGGGATGTTATTCTTTCAGAGATGGAGGACACACTTGATGAGGATTTCAGAGGTCACCGACAACCGTCTTATGCTCACTAGATTACCTTCTTGATTCGAAAGGCAGTTACTTAGAAGTCCCCTGAGACAATGGCTGAGTACACAGGTGCTACTACAGAGTTCCCTCCATATAACATGACTCAGATGCTCTGCCACAGTTGTGCGAGGACACCTCGCCAGCCAAGTCGACGCCTAGAGGTCCTAGAGACAGTAGCCTAGCATGATGAGATCATTAGGGGCATTGCAGCGATAGAGGAGGAGCAGCTAGATGCTTAGCAAGAAGGTGTGGTCGAGAGCGACCCTAGTGATAGCTCAGATGATGATTATCAGCCTATTCCTTAGATGCCTCCTCGACCACACGATAGAGAGGCTAGTGGCTCCAGCTCCGCTCCATAGCCACCGTAGACAGATCTAGCTCTTCTTGTAGTACTTGAGCGGATAAGGCAGGACCAGGCACGCTAGGCACAGGAGACAACAACTACACTTGCATAGGTTTAGGCTCGACAGGACTAGTTCCAGAGGCAGCAACAGGCCATGCAGCAGTAGTAGCTCATGATGCAACAACAGTTACTTGGGTTCATGCAGCACATTTTCTCTGCTATTGGGGCCACTCCTCCATAGACGACACCTCAGATAGGCTAGCCTGCCACCACTTTAGTGACTCCAACTATACAGCCCAGTGGGCTTCAGAGTCAAGGATAGCTAACTACTCAGTTTGCTTCACCTACAGAGCAGGTGTCCCAGTGTTTTGCTTCGCTAGTGATAGCCTAGGGTCCTCACTTCACTCCCATTGTTATGGGCTTCACTCCTCCTTATAGCTCCTCAGTGCTAGTGACTGACACCCCAGTATCCAGGAGTCTTGGTGCGACATTTAGTGAGCTTACAGGGCAGCCTACACCGCCAGAGTTGCGAGTCCCTATACCTACCACAGTTGCACCAGTTACTAGGACTACAGAGACGCTCCCATCATCTGTTCATCATCAGAGCCACCGCCTACAGTGATACCTCCAGAGTCATAGGCCACGCTAGTCTAGAGCAAACCCATACCGCTTTAGCTTCACTTCCAGCGACAGAGAGTCAGACCGCTCAGAGCTTAGGGCCAAAGGATGATGCTGCACAGTTCTAGATTTCTCACCGCACCTCGGTGCCTGACTCGTCTGCTCCTGCCCCACCATCCGACCCTTAGGTTTTAGTGTTTAAAGCCAAAGGGGGAGAGGGATCGAGTATGTTAGATCTAGGGGGAGTGTTATATCTAGGGGGAGCATATGGCTTATTTCTTTTGGCTCTTTATGTGTGATTCATTTTGCATTCACGTTTACTTTCATGCATTGAACTACATACGTGTGATTGTGATACTTATGTGACATGTATGCTCTCTACTTTGATTTATATATATGTCATGTCACTTGGTTATGCTCATTTGCCTTGCTTCCGCGTTTTACTCTGATTCCAATGAGCTTTATTTCTTGTACTCATGCCTATTTCATATCTATTGAGTACACCATGTTGGCTTGGGTCATATAAGCATGTCTAACTCCTTTGCTCTTATTGTCAAAAGCTTATATGAACCAAGCATGTTGAAAACCTCATCTCTTTTACATACTCGAGGTTGTATTGTCATCAATCACCAAATAGGAGGAGATTGAAAGCATCTAGGCCCCTAGTTGGATTTTGGTGATTAATGACAATACAAGATTACTATGACTAACATGTGTTTTGTAGAGGCAATTTAAGTTAGGTCATGGCAATGGCAATTGATTGGACAATCATGGTTGTCATGCCCCTACGATGGAAATCATTTCGGTTTTCAAAGGATGGACAACAAGGTTAAGGATGGACTAGTTCTAAGTGTCGTTTGGTGTTGAAGAGACACTTAGAGTAGTTTAGGACTTTGTTTTTCCTTTGGCCATACTATTAAGGAGGGTATGGACTAGTAGCTTGACCTAGGTGAGTCTAGTGAGTTAGGTGTGGTGCACACTTGTCAAATCTAGCACTAGGTAGCTCCGGAGTAGCCCTAAGATCAATTGGAGCAAACTTCATTCATATATGATTTCGAGTTGGAAGTGAATGGAGGGTCAAATGACTGACCGGACGCTGGTCTGGTTGTGACCAAACGCTAAAGGGTGAGTCCGGTCAGTTCATTTGATCAACTGGAGCCATCTGGTTGTGATCGCACGCTGAGTGAAAAGCGATCGGACGCTGGGTACCTACGTCCGGTCAACTCCAGAGAGATTCCAGAGAGGGAGATTCCTGATCGGACGTGTCCGGTCAATGCTGACCGGACGCTGGTCAGGATCCGGTAACTGACCGGATGCTGAACAGCGAAGTGACCGGACTCTAGGTGCCAGTGTCCGGTCAACATCAGTAAGGTTCCAGAGAGCAGTTTTTGTGACCGGACGCAGGTCAGAGTCCGGTTAGAACTTAACGGCTCTTTCTGACACAGTGCGGGGATAACTGACCGGAGTGTCCGGTCACCCTGACCGGAGCGCCGATCACCCCTTAGAGTGATGACTAAATCTCCAAACGTTATATTTTGAATGAGGGGGTATAAATACTTACTTCACTCGTCCAAGGGAGGTCTCTTGCCCATTTGTTCAGCTGATAAACACCCTTGAGAGTGCAAAGGAGAGCAAGAGCCTAGTGAGGTGATTGAGATTTGAGAATCCAAGATTAAGGCTTCATTAGTGCAAAGAGAGTAGCAAGTGTTCATCCACCCTTCTCATTAGGCTTGTCGTGGTCAAGTGAGAGTTTGTGCTTGTTACTCTTGGTGATCGCCATCTCCTAGATGGCTTGGTGGTGATTGGGTGTTTGGTGATCATCCGGCGGAGCTTGTGGATGACCTAACTCAAGTTATGAGCGGTTGTGGACGATTCACCGTGACAGAGTGTCAAAGAATCAGCCCGTAGAGAGTACTTGATCCTTGCGCGGATCAAGGGAGAGCTACACCCTTGCTCGGGTACTCCAACGAGGACCAGTGGGGAGTGGCGACTCTCCGATACCTCGGCAAAACATTGCCGCATTCCTTCTCCTCTCTTTATTTTAAGCTTTTACATTTGAGCAATTCATTTCTTATCTTTACATTCTTAGAATTGCCATGCTAGAGTAGGATTGAAAACGTAGGGTGCAAAACTTTTGTGCGGTAGAACAATAGGAACACATTCTAGGCACAAGGGGTGAAGTGGGCTAAGTGTAGGGTTTAATTATTGCAAAGAATTTTAAAATTAGCTAATTCAACCCTACTCTTGGACATCTTGATCCTTTCAATATGTGCAAGCTTGACAAGGCGATTTATGGGTTGAAACAGGCTCCAAGAGCAATGTATGCTTGGCTTTGTGCTAAGTTGCATGCCTTGGGATTTATACCATCAAAGGCTGACACGTCCCTGTTCTACTACAATAAAGGCAGATACAGCCTGTTCGTCTGAGTCTATGTAGATGATATAACTGTGGCAAGTTCCTCTCCGGAAGCAACAGAGGCATTACTCAGTGATTTACAAAAAAAAAAGAGTTTGCCTTGAAGGATCTAGGTGATATTTTCTGGGAATAGAAGTTAAGAAGATCCAAGGTGCTCTAATTCTCCGTCAAGAGAGATATGCTACAGACATTCTAGCTCGGTGTGGGATGGATAAATGCAAGGCCATTGATACACCTTTGTCAAGTACGGAAAAACTCAGTGCTGTGGAAGGAGATACCCTAGGACCGGTTAACTCTACTAAGTACAGAAGTCTAGTAGGTGCGCTACAATATTTGACGCTCGCTAGACCTCATATCTCCTTTGCCATCAACAAGGTCTGCCAATTCCTACATGCGTCTACTACTGTTCATTAGAGTGCCGAAAAGAATTCTCAGGTATATACGTGGTACATTGAATCTTGGTCTCAAGATTGGGATCTCGAAATCTATGATTGTTAGTGCATTCTCATATACGGATTGGGCAGGCTGTGTTGATGATCGACGAGCAACCGGTGGATTTGCTGTATTCCTCGGTGACAATCTAGTCTCATGGAGTGCTAGGAAACAAACAACAGTATCACGGTCAAGCACAGAGGCTGAGTATAAATTGCTTGCAAATGCAACAGCTGAGATGATATGGGTGCAAAAGCTATTGACGGAACTTGGAATTCCTCATCCTCCCATGGCTCGGCTATGGTGTGATAATTTAGATGCCAAATATCTCAATGCAAATCATGTGTTCCACGCTACAACAAAACACATATAAATTGATTTTTATTTTGTCAAAGAGAGAGAGAGTTGCACAGAAGCTGTTGAATATTCGGTTTATCAGTTTAGGAGATCAGGTGGCGGATGGGTTCACCAAAGCTCTTCCACACGTAAAGCTACGATAGTTCAGGAACAATCTCAACCTCATACGTGGCTGAGATTGAGGGGGTGTTAAACGATGTCATCCTCTCCACCGTGTATGTCTAGGTTCGGTGTACCTTGGTGTGCGCCTTGGGTAGTTCCTAGATTGCAAGATGTATAGGATAGATATCTCTCGTGCATTCTGTTGTAAACCTAAACCCCTGTACAGGCCACCGCCGGGGTATGTTCCCCCTGCTATTTAACACGAAGCCGAGTGCCAGGGAAGCCGAGTGCCAGGGAGAGGCATCTCGTTCAACCAATCTTCACGCAAGCATCTCCTTATCATCATCATTTTGTTACTGGAATTAACTAGCAGAGTAGCAGCTGCAGTTGCGTCCATCTCGAAAACATGGGGCAGAGTTTGCAATGGTGCTTCTGTTCACATGCATGCGTACCTGTCTGCTGCTCGCATGGAAAGAAAGCTCTCTGAATGGAAGCCAGTCACGCAAGATTGGGGTGATGGCGACATGTTGCACGTCCACAACGCCCAAGAATATGATCCCCGCCAAAAGCGGCCTCTTACGGAACATCCTGTAGTGTACGTATTCACATGAATTAACCTCCCTTTTTTTTTCATTTCTGCTTCCTTTGTTGTTTCTCTAGGTTTGGAATATTCCAAGCTAACTCGATCTATCTATGTACAAAACCAATGGGCAATGGACATGCGTGTGTGACTCTAAGAGGTTCTCTAGGGTAATCTAGCCAGGCAGGCTAGGTAGGATTTGGTTATAGCGCGTAAGTATGTATGTAATCCTAGCAAACAGCCATAAAGCTATCGTATACATACATATGAAAGAAAAAGATATATTCGGCTAATTCAAACTGCATTTGTTGTTTTGTGTGCCCAATTGTAGTGCTGAAGCCGTTCTCAAAGACTCCATCTTTTTTGGCACACGTACGAGCTTTGTGATTGCAGGTGACAAGAGAACAAGGATATACTCCGTATAAAGGCAACTAATAAACATGTGGAAGTATCCGTCAATGTTCATGTATGTTGACAACATTCATCCTTTGCATTGGGATGGAGGGTGCGCTCTGCATTTGTTCTACTAGGGGGCACACTTCACACTGCCATTAATTTACTGCCGTAACAACTGTATCCGCGCTGGAGCATCGTGGCAGTCAGGCAGTAACCTGTTCTTTGATTTTCCCCATATGTCGCAGAGAAAAAATTTGACGATGAATGCCACTTGTGTGTGGCAGTCGCAGTGTTTTGTCGACAAAACTGTGGGAGTTTTCAATGGTCACATGAGGTAGCAATAGGACGTCCCCTCCCCTCCATGTATACCAACAAGGAAATGAGGATATGCTCCATCTATCACAGAATATGAGTATTTCAGTTTTTTTTTACTAATTCAAACTATGCTAACTTTTAAGTTTGACTTAATTCACTACCAGACTCAGGATTATTCCTGTCGGTTCCAATTATCCCTGACGGTTCTCTAAGAACCGACAGGAATATAAAATAGTTCCTGTTGGTGGAAGAAACGATGGGAAAGACATGTATTTTTCCTGCCGGCCGACAAAAACCTGTCAGGAATTAAAAAACCGACATGATCTGGCCAGTATTTCCTGATGCTAAGAGGAAACCGACGGGAAACACTTTTTCCTGTCGGTGTACAACCGACAAGAGCCTCTTATTCACTGAAAGGCTACGTCCGTGCGCTTTCGCGATGGAAAAATCAGGGGAGCGCGTTTATGTCCCGTGCTACTGTAGATGTGGGTCCCATACTGGAAGCCAAATACTCCCATCGTCCAAACCCTAATCTCTCCACTCCCCATCCGCTGCCGCCCCCATTCTATCGCACATATGACCCGCGCCCTCGCCCTCACGGAGTCGCGGATGTTGAGATCGAAAAGATCATCTGGGGTTAGGTCTAGCGGGTTCTCTTTACTGTGAATGCGATATCGAGAGTAGAGAGACAGAGAGAAATAGAAGAAGAACGTGTCGAACCTGACACCGCAGAGGGAGATGGTCCAGAAGCCGCCATCTCGTTCATCGGTGAAGTCTGCGCACGGGCAGCGACGTTCGGGGAAAAGGTCAATAAAGTCGTTGATGTCAGTGGAGCGGGACGGCGCGGCTGGTGGCTTCCCATCACTGGCTGCGCCCCTCTCTGATCGGGAGTAGGGTTTAGGTTTTGGTGGGGAGCTCGGCTCAGGCGAACCTCGTACTCAGAGCCGCCGGCCCCCACCTCTATATATTGCGCAGTGTGATAGGGGCCCTCCAGCCATAGTGGGTTGTTCGCCCCTGATCAGGGCGTGGATCAAAGGCCCAACTGGGCCGTTGGGCCAAGTTTGGGATTAGAGATCAATCTAACAATCTCCCCCTTGATCTCCTACCATCTTTCAATTTCATATCATTTACTTTTGTTCATTCCATTACAGATTAGCGCATAGAGCATGTTTCATCGTCATGGTCAATTACCAATAGATTTAACAACTACAACACACCACTTTGTTCTGAAATAGATACTTAACTTTGGGCCTTCTTTTGTCCAAGAATTATAGGCTTTCCCTTAAACCCATGCTGGCTACATGTTCTCTGAACACGTTGGGTGGTAAGCCTTTTGTAAGCGGATCCGCGGGCATCTTTTCGGTATTTATATACTCAAGACTTATGACATGATCTTAGACTTTATCTTTCACAACATAATACTTTATGTCAATGTGTTTAGCAGCACCACTTGACTTATTGTTGTGAGTATACTATACTGCTGGATTATTATCGTAGTATAACTTAAGTGGTCTATAGATGTCGTCAACCACCTTTAAACTGGGTATGAACTTCTTTAGTCAGTTCACCTGCCCCGTTGCCTCATAACACGCTACAAACTCGGCATACATTGTGGACGATGTAGTGACAGTTTGCTTTGAGCTTTTCACTGAAATAGCTCCCCATGCGTGAGTAAATACATATCCAGACGTGGATTTTCTATCATCTCCCGCATAATCAGAATCTAAATATCCCACTATATGGAGTGAATATGATCTTCTATACGTCATCATGAGGCTTTTCGTTCCTTGCAAATAACGCAAGACTTTCTTTACTAATTTCTAGTGTTGTGTTCCAGGATTGCTCTAGAATCTGCCAAGTAATCTGGTAACAAATGCCAAGTCAGGGCACATACATACTTGAGCATATTGCAAGCTTTCGACAGCTGAAGCATATGGAACCGTTTTCATTTGATCGATCTCATACTGATTCCTAGGACATTGAAAATCCCCATATCTGTCGCCCTTGACTATAGGAGCAGGTGAGGGACTACATTTGTGCATATTGAATTTCTTTAAGATCTTTTCTATGTATGTCTTTTATGACAGTCCTAATACCCCTTTACTTCTATCTTGGTGAATCTCGATCCCTAGAACGAACGAAGCTTCATCAAGATCTTTCATATCAAATTTTGAGGACAAAAACTTCTTTGTCTCCAGTAGTAGACTAACATCACTACTAGCAAGTAAGATATCATCCACATACAGGACAAGGAAGATAAACTTCCCACTCTTAAACTTTGCATAGACACAATTGTCCTCTACATTCTCTTTAAACCCAAAATTCTTTATTGTCTGATCAAACTTCAAGTACCACTGTCTTGAAGCTTGTTTTAATCCATAAATGGATTTCTTTAGGCGGCATCCCATTCGTTCTTTTCCTTCCATGACAAAATCTTTCGATTGTGCCATGTAAACATTTTCCTCCAAGTCCCCATTGAGAAATGTCGTCTTTATATCCATCTGATGTATTTCTAAATCGTAATGTGCCACTAATGCCATTATGATTATGAAGGAATCCTTACATGAGACTAGAGAAAAAGTCTTATTGTAATCAATCCCTTCTCTTTGCATAAAGCCTTTTGCGATAAGTCATGCTTTATATCTCTCTATATTCCCTTGAGAGTCAAGTTTTGTTTTGTAGACTCATTTACAGCCTACTGTTTTGGCTCCTTTAGAAATTATTTCCAAGTCCCAAACTTTATTGGCATTCATAGATTTCATTTCATCTTCCATGGCCTCAAGCCACTTTGATGAATGATCACTTCTCATGGATTCTTCAAATGAGGTGGGATCATCCTCTATTTGAAATTCCTCAGTGTTGTATACTTCATAGTCAGCAGGAATAGCTGATTTTCTAACTCTTTGAGACCTTCTAGGGGCCTCCACATTTGGCACATCTTCTGTTTGAGGTTATTGTTGCTCCCCCTCATGTGTGGCAATAGGTTCTATAGGATCCTGAAGAACAGGTTCCTTATCGTCATTCATTGTTGCCACAAGCGGAATAACAACAGGTGTTGGCACCACAGTATCTTGCACTGTCAGTGCAGTGACAACAGGTAGTGAGAAAAATGGTTCATGAATCATTGGAGTGGGCGCATACACCCGCTTCTCTTCAAGGTCAATTTCTCGAGCTACCATGCTCCCCCTCATCATTTCATCCTCTAGGAAGACAGCGTGTCTCATTTCCACAAACTTTGTATGTCTGCCCGGATAGTAGAAACGAAAACCTTTTGACTTTTCTGGGTAGCCAATGAAATGGCAACTTACTGTTTTGGGATCTAGATTCCCAATGTTTTGGTTAAATACTTTAGCCTCAGCAGGACTCCCCCACACACGTAATTGGTTTAGTGAGGGTACTCTTCCTGTCCACAACTCATACGGTGTTTTAGGCACCGACTTACTTGGTACTCTATTGAGAATATGAATGGCGGTTTTTGACGCCTCCATCCACAGGCTCAATGGTAAGGTGGAGTAACTTATCATACTACGCACCATATCTATCAAGGTACGATTGCATCTTTCAACTACTCCATTCTACTGAGGTTCGCCCGGTGTAGAATACTAGGCTACTATATCATTCTCCTGTAAGAACCTTGCAAAAGGTCCAGGAACTTGGCCATATGGGGTATGCCGACCGTAGTACTCCCCCCCATGGTCGGACCTGACTATCTTAATCTTTAAATTGTGTTGGTTTTTAACTTATACCTTAAATATCTTAAATTTATCCAATGCTTCTGTTCTTTCCTTGATTGGATAAATGTAGCCATAACAGGAGTAATCATCTGTGAATGTTATGAACGAATCATAACCATCCACACTTTTTATAGGAAATGGACCACAGATGTCTGTGTGAATAATCTATAAAATTTCTACGCTTCGTTTGGTATCTTTCTTAATTTTCTTTACATACTTTCCTTTTATGCATTCTCTGCATTGTTCTAAATCTGAGAACTCTAATGGAGGAAGAATATTATTCTTAATTAGTCTTTCTATTCTCCCCCTCGAAATATGGCCTAAACGACAGTGCCATAATTTCGATGACGCTTCGTGAGCTCTCTTTTGTTTTCTGTTTACATCCACAGACGAGGATACATTCTCATTTTCACACGCAATGTTCCCATCATCGCATACAACATTCACATCATCACATAGTGATAACAAATAAAGCTTATTTTGTAAGATAGCAAGACCAACACATGCATTATTAAATGTTATCTTACATTTGCCATTTCCAAAATGGCAATCATATCCATCATTGTCCAAGCATGAAACACTAATCAAGTTTCTCTGTAAAGAGGGAACATAAAGTACATCTCTAAGTAAAAGTGTGAAGCCATCAGCAAGCTCTAGAGAAAGATCGCCTCCTCTCTCTTCAGCGTGCAGTCTATCACTTCCTCTCTCTTCGCTTTCCCACTCTCTCAGTCGCACGAGCGATAGAGCGTAGTCGGGAGCTCAAAGCAGACGCGATGCAGGGATGGTGGCTCCACCGTGGCACCCCTCGTTGTCGCACGCGTGCGACCGGAGCCACACGCGGCATCGTCGAGCGGCACCACAGTGGTGGCCTTTGTCCTGAGCCTGAGGCGGAGATCATGCGGCGGCGCTTCTCCTGACCCGGTGGCTGAGGTTGACTTCCCATGTGGTGTCCACATGACGCCCAACGGTGGAGACGGAGCGGGCAGACCCCAGGTAGGAGCTCCTGACGGAGCGGGAAAGAACCCCTCGGAGATGAACCGATTTGGGGTTAGGGTTAGGGTAGGGTTACTGTTCATCTTCCCCAACGGGTTAGGGTACGGGTTGAGTCACTATTCTTCCCTGATGGGTTAGGGTTCGGTTGTACTCTCTGTAGCTTGGTTTCTTTCCCGATTAGGGTTAGGGTTTCAATCCGAAATGGATCGAACCCTTTGTTCCTCTTTCTCTCCTATTTCTTTTTAGTTTTCTACCCCAACCTAGATCTACACCCTAGAAGAACCTTGCTCTGGTACCATTATTGAGATCGAAAAGATCATCTAGGGTTAGGTCTAGCGGGTTCTCTTTACTGTGAATGCGATATCGAGAGTAGAGACAGAGAGGAATAGAAGAAGAACGTGTCGAACCTGACACCACAGAGGGAGATGGTCTAGAAGCCGCCATCTCGTTCGTCGGTGAAGTCTTTGCACGGGCAACGACGTTTGGGGAAGAGGTCAATGAAGTCATCGACGTCGGTGGAGTGGGGCGGCACGGCTGGTGGCTTCCCATCACTGGCTACGTCCCTCTCTGGTCGAGATTAGGGTTTAGGTTTTGGCAGGGAGCTCGACTTAGGCGAACCTCATACTCAGAGCCGCTGGCCCCCACCTCTATATATAGCGCAGTGTGACAGGGACCCTCCAGCCATAGTGGGCTGGGCGCCCCCGATCAGGGCGCGGATCAAATGCCCAATTGGGCCGTTGAGCCCAGTTTAGGATTAGAGATCAATCTAACAACGGACTCCTCCCCAACCACGCTGTTGTCGCCGCCGCCAAGGTCACCTCCTCCCACCTGCGCTATGGACCCCAGTGGCACTCTGCCCTAGCCCCACGCGAAGGCGCCTCCACCGGCGGTAGAAGTCACATCGCATCTCCACCAGCGGGGGCACCCAGATCCACATCTGTGAACGTCGCCACCGCGCATCTCGTAGACGAGGCACAAGCAGAGGGGGAGGAAGTGGTTCACTGCCGGACCAACCCAGCGCCACTACTGCTCTGTCCCATCGCATCCCACCATCGCCCTCGCATCTATGGTCCACGCTGGGGCCGAGCTTGTCCGTCCAGGCCACACGGTGTTAGTGCTGCTAAGCCCTTCGACCAGGCCTCGGCGTGTCATCTCTAGGTCTGCATGGCGTTAATGCTGCTGGTCCCATTCAAAGGTGAGCCCTACTGTTGTCTCTCTCAGATCTGCTAGATATTTATTAGATGCAGCGAACCTTTTTTGTTGAATTGTTGGAGCATTGGCATATGCAAGTCAAAACTTTATACACATATTGATTTGTTGTTGAATTTAGTAGCAATATAGTTTTGCCATGAACGACAACAACTTTCTTGTTCCATGAAAGAACAGATGGTTGATTGATGTGTAGGAGTATTGTGCCATGAAAGAACAACTTTGTGTTCCTACCTGAAAGTCTTGGTACCACACACAACTTACAAGCAAAATTAGGAAGGGTCTATGATTTTTCCAGTTTTGCTAAGCAATAGAATGTTCTCTAGTCAATGTACGTGAGCAAGACAAGTTAGGAAATTTAAGTGACTCTCAATCTCTGATCAATGTGTGTGAGCAATGCGATTTCTAAATATTGCATTCTTTTTACTAAAATTTGGTGTCTGTACATAAAACAGTGTATGAAACTTAATCATTTTTGTACATCGTGTAGTTGTTTCAAAAATTGGAGCCAGCATCTACTGAAGGAAAAGTTTAGAACAGAAAAAAGAAAACTGGATTGCTCTATCTAAGGTGAAGATGCCACTTTTTGTACAATTGTTTTTCTTATTCCTGTCATTGCATGATCATATATAGAAGTCATATTTAGACTGGTATAGAATTTTATCATGTTTCTTCAAATACATTGTGATAAGTGTGTTCAAATGCTCTAGTGCAAAGATAGATATATGTAGCTGTTGAAGCATATGTTTCTTCAATCAAGGGACCACGGTCATGGTTGCGGCACCATGTGCACACAAGGGACACTTCCTCGTGAAGACGATGCCTGTGGGCTTCCACGGTGACAATGGCGCATCATGTGTGGTCGCTGAGTTCTAGGACAGCAGCCCAGGACACCTCAGGTTTGTCTGATGCGCACACACGTAACCTGTTTTCTCTAATGCTCTAGTGCAAAGATGGATTTTCATAACTGTTGAAGCATGTGTTTCGCGAGCAATAGGTTTGGGGCTGGTTATATATGTATTATCTAAGTTCATTCAGATAAGGTATTTCATCTAAAAAAATTAGATGAGGTATTTGGTCTAAAAAGATTCAGATAAGGTATTTTTTCAGTACATTACTTAGTTATTCCTTTAGTGTGACCAGGATACTTGTTAACCTGCTGTATATGTCTAAACAGTGTGTGCAATTTCAGCTAGAGGTATAAGATTAATAATAGTGAAGCCATCCGCAGGCAATAAATGCTTGTGAAACACCAAGCGAGTAGGTTTAAAATTAAGTTATATCTGATCAATTTAAAGAAGGGAAAAAAGTTGTGACTTGCTACAATTATGTACAAACATATCTTTATCTTAGAAATAGGCATTTGAGTTGATTGGGTTACAGATTACTTCTCATCAGGTTGTGGTTTAGTGTGGATAAGTAGAAACATGGCTAAGATTCTAATATCCCATTGGAATGTCAATCAATGTGCATTTCCTTGCTAATCTTGTCAGTTTAGAAATCTAAACTACCTGCACATTTAATAGAGTTTTATGTACTCGTGGTATCTTAGGTTCCACAGAAGATTCTAAACAAGGAGCTGGAGTTCTACAAGTGGGAGGGGAATCTTTCCCAGTCAAGAACGTCCACAACAAGCTTAAACCTGCAGGCAGCAAATGCTTGTGCAACACCAAGTGAGTAGATGCAGTACCTTACTATGCATTTGTCCGATTTTGTTCTGTACATGTTGCTGCAATCTTTGCAAATTTAATAAATTGTCTGGATGAACAAGTGGTTAGTACGAAATTCATAGCATCTAGTTTTTTTTGTGAACACATAGCATCTAGTTCTTGGTGAAATTTTACAAGACATACATCCATGCCACCATGCTGATCAGTTCTGCTCCTAGAGTCTTCTTCGCCATGAGCCGGGAAACAATATAAACCATTCTTACTGAAAACAATTTTCTTTTTACAGTAACTTGGTGATAGACTGTAGAGAGTGGAGCTATTAGTATAGCAGGCGCTCAGTATATGTAATTTTGTGAACTTGTTTGTCTAGTACATTGACTAAATACTGCATTCTTTTTACTAAAATTTGGTGCCTATACACAAAACCGTGTAAGAAACTTATGATTTTTGTCCATGTGTAGATGTTTGAGAAATTGGAGCCAGCATCTACTGAAGGAAAAGTTCATAACAAAAAAAAACCTGGATTGCTCTGCCTAAGGTGAAGATGCCACTTTTTTGTGCAATTGTTTTTCTTATTCCAGTCATAAGTTTTGTCTGATTGACACAATGTCTCTTGGTGCATTTCAGAAGTAGTTATCTCTTGCTACATGCAATTCCTCTAAATTTCTTTCCATTTTCCATTATTTCAAATACATTATGTAGTAGATAACTTGGAACTGCAAGTGCACATACCCTCCCTCATGTTGTATGTTCCTATTTGTCTCTAATTTGCACCAAACACTGCTAAGAATTTGAACCAATGCTTGTTGCTTTAAAATCTGATCTGGATGTCTTGTACTAGTTAAGATAATCTCATTTTTGGAGAGTGCATAATCTATAACTCTACTCCTTGTAGGTCATTGGGTCACTCCATGCTGTTCAGTGATATCAACTCCAAGCAAGGACTTTTCTTTTGTGCAGTCCACATGTTCCTATCCACTCTATTTAGGAGCTGGACTTATGTAGTACTTGCATGCTGCTCTAAAGCAATAGTGTATAAGAGCTCTGTATTCCTATCTTACTAATCTGTACAGATCTATATATTTGGATATGTGACATGTGAGTTTGTAATGAATTACTAGTTTCAGGATCACTTTGTGTTAACTTGTGTAATGTGGGCTGTGAGTGGATGTATGAGCATCTAGAATTGGTAGATTAAATGGACAGTAAATTTATTTTGAATTGATTTAATTTCCTGATAATATTCCTGACGGTTTTCAGGCCTTTCCTGACGATTTTAGCTGTCAGGAAAAACCTCTGCTTTGGTAGTGATTTGTTTACAAAAAGGACAACTATTTACGATATTAAATGAGCACAAACTATATATCCTAAGTTTGACCAAGTTTTAAAAAATACCAATAATAAGTGATATCAAAAGAGCATCATTAGATTAATTATGAAATATTATTTTAAAGTTTTATTCTTCAATGCGATTGATGTTAATACTATTCTCCATAAGCTTAGTTAAATTTAGAATAGGTTGATTCATGACAAAACAAAAATGCTTATGTTTTGGGATGGAGGGGGAACATATATAAAGGGGGTCATAGTGTATATCGTGCATGTACAAATAGGATGTACCTTTGTAGCAGCACTATTGGAAACTAATTTTTTTCCTGTGTGCCACATGTTTTCTTTGACGGTACCATAATAGCTGTCAGGAAAATACTAATCTCCTCTGCAATTGTCCTTGTAGGTTTCTTGACTTTCTTCGGAACACACGGGAAAAATACCTATGGACAACAGAGTGCACCCTGTTGCTGCCGAACATTCGCATGGCAGGAAATTAGTTCTACAAATATGAAACATGGTGCTCGAAAGAATAATTAAATTAATTATTGTCTATTAACAGCCAGCAAGCATCATTGGGATATCACCATCTGATGTGATACTCGGAGAATCTATGAGACTCGCTGCCTACCGTTTGACAAGTACACTCAATTTCACTTAACATGCACGCATATAGATGTAACAGGATAGGGGTTGCCATTGATCCACTCAAAAATTGTAGCATATAGTACTTACTTTTAAATATGTGGCACCACTTTTTAAATGACGTAGTTGATTAGTTAATTGCAATGGACTAAGTTTGTATTAGATCTTTATGCAGAATATAATCAAAGCCAACATAAATGTATACGATTGGTTGTACTCTCTCTATCTTAAAAAGAGTATTGCTTAGGGTTCTGTGCTGGTCAAATTTTCTTAAGTTTATAAAGATATATACAAAATATTAACAACATTTATACTCTAAATAAGTTTATTATGAAAACATATTTATTAATTAATCTAATGATATTTTTATGCACCAAATAAATTAATAATTTCTTATATGTATTTGGTCAAAGTTAAAAATATTTAACTTCTCCGGAAGTGAGGATGACACTCTTTAAGAGATGGAGGAAGTACTGCATAGGCAAGCCACTTTTGGTAAAATTGCATTTAGTTGCTTACATTGTAGTGTATGTAATCATCTTCATGTTCTAGTTGAGGTTTTATATTTATACCAGTAGAGGTAGAGGATGTGAGAATATTGTATTTTTAATACCTGATGGTTTTGTGCAAATCAGTCCGGCTTATCAGCCATGGTACAGTGTTTTCTCTCACAACAAATCAGCATCAACCAGCTTATCAGTCATAAAAACCATCAGCCAAACAGCTCTGTACTAGGTAATGTCTAGATTGGTCTTGTTTTGAGAACTGTACAAACTTACATAAGATTTTCCGTGGGAACCAAATACCGGTAAACCACACTATTCACAAGCATAGCTATAGGCTAATGCAAGCAATCGATTAGATCCTTAGTTTTTATTATTTGCAGCTTACTATTTGAGCTCATAATTATTCATTGGTATATTGTCTCGGTGCCCTTATTTATTCTTTTTTCACGTTAACTCCCTTGTGCACTTATATAATAGCAATTGATCTTATCAACAACATTTCCTTTTCAAATAGAAAGGTGGATCTAGCTAGGTAGTTGCAAAGGGAAAAGGCCACATGGATTAGCTACGTACCCAAATTAAGACATGTACAATGTGCATTCAAGATTATTGGAAATGTTTGGTGTTGGTATATTTTGGAACACATGGACAATAATAAAATGTGGAATTAACGAATAATTATAAGAATACTTATAACCTAGTTTAGTGCACCATATATATAATAGTTAATTATGGTTGCATTGACAAAAGGTGATAATTTGAGCTTCAAATTTACTTCCCAGTTGACCAAGACAAATTACCTCTTAAAACCAAGATATTCATTAGTTTTTTTGTTAAAATAGGTCATTTTAACATAGGTTAACTTACTAAAGGGTTGTTTGATGTAACTTCTAACTGCTCCAGCTCCCACACCGGACAACTACTTTAGTAATACTGTAGCATGTAGGAGTCGGAGGAGCTAATAATAGTGTCTCTGCTAGCTCTGCCTCTCATGTAGTTCGGTTTTTGCCGTGGGATCTGCCTGGAGCGGCCCTCACTACAGTACTAAACAGTAATAAAATTTACTACAGTGATATAAGCCGAAGAAGGCTGACGGCTCTGAAAGGCAGGATAGAGAAAACAGAAGAAAACCATAACTCATCTATTTATTCCATTAACCCTTACACCTTAGGCCTATAATCTAAATAAAATTATGGAAACACCCAACAAGATCATTGCAATCATTACAAAGATTCAAAACAAGCATAAACAAAATAACAATTCAACAAAGCACTAAAGATACACAACTCAATCATTGACTCAACTTACGATACTATCGTCCTCATTGTACTAGGGGTAACAATCTTAAGACACATCTTCAGATTACGTAAGAAGGTGATGAGGGACAGTTCTAAAAGCATATCAAATCAAGGGGTGAAGTTGAGAACAAATACTTTAAAATAAGCACTAAGGTAGAGATGAATAACAAGGGTAGAGATATAGTAGAGAAGAAAATATCAAAGTTCATAGAGCAAGAGTTTTTGTAGCAACTTCTAAACCTTAAAATGACCAGTTTCTACTAGGCTTGCGTCCTACAGTCAGCATTGCTCTGATACCACTTTGTAGCACTCGATTTTAAGAATAAAACCAGATACACACCATATGTGAGCCCAGGAAGCCAAATCTCACATATAGCTACAAATAAATGTAATATCTATAGACAATCCTTAATATATAACATACTTAGTATAAAGGATATAACCTTAGACAACAAACAATGGAAAGACGACTCCAATCTTCGGGTGAAGACTCCAATTCCACAGAGACAATTGACTGGTTGATCACAAGCCTAATTCCTCCAAACTCTAGCAATCTGGTACCCATTCGGGATTTTTATCCAAAGATTTTAAAAGTAAAGCAAGCGTAAGTGCATGTCGTACTCAACAAATATAATATGGGGTTCATGAGGCTCAAAAGACTGACACTGGTTTAACTACGATTAGCTATTAATTGTCATAATTTTAGCATAGGAGTAGCAACAAGTTTATCACAAGCCCACATAAACACATGATCAGGTAAACATGAATAATGAATAGCATAAACGGTAATCGTTAGTGAGCATATTTATCATTAGTGTTCATCATCTATTCCGTAAATGTTCCAAGGCCGCTCGTGACTGTGAGCACAGCTAATATACCAGTTTTACACTCTGTAGAGGTTGTACACTTTCACTGTGAGTCGTAATTTACCCTTTCGCCCGAGGTGATTAGCCTCTTGACCCACTACCTAGGAAGGTCGGCAGAGTTCACTATAAAACCTTTCAAAGGTTCATCTAACAAGTTAGGGCCATTAGATTCACTCGACAAACAAATGTAGGAACCCCCCTTCCTGATGGCACAATAACACACAGCCTATACATAAGGGGACAAAGGTTGTACTATACCCGATTCGGCTAGCCATTCTTACGCCAATAAAGGTTGAAGGGGACCGTGACGCCAAAGAGGGGGGGTGAATTAGGCAACTTAAAATTATAACTCTAAACTATGGCCTCTTTTTCTAACCTCAGCAAAACCTATGCAAAAGATAAACTATCTAAATGTGCAACTACGATTTTGCTAGTGTGTTGCTATCTCTACCACAAAAATAAGTAATATAATCAATGTAAATGCGGAAGCTAAAGAGCAAGGTAGAGATATGCAAACTCCTATCGACGACTCTGGTATTTTTACCGAGGTATCGAGAAGCATGCAAGCTTCCCCCTAGTCCTCGTTGGAGCCCCTCGCAAGGAATCCCTCACAAGGGCCAAGCTCCTGGTCGGGTAACTCCGTGGATAGCCTCGGGCCTTCCCCACGCGCAAGTGGGTCTCTGACGTGCCTTTTGGCAAGCCTCTCCCGGATGCTCTCCGCCGTCTTCACTATCAAGCTTCCGGCCGAAACGCCATGGGCCTTGTTCCCTCTGGTACACGGTGGCGGCCACACCACAACAGCAGCTGGTGTGATCTCACAAGACTACAAGCCCCTCCGATGTACAATAATGGTGCGCGCAAGCACCGAGTGGTAAGAGGTATGCAAACCTCACTAAACACTAGGCCTAAACCTAGAGCAAGCGCATAAGCGATGGTCTAATCAACCTAAGCACTTCGCAAAGCATCTACGCTAATCACCTAATAAAACACTAAGCACTATGTAAGTAGAGATCACTAAAATGGTGTATCAACACCCTAGATATGTTTCCTCAACTCCACACCGCCTCAATTGGCTGGTTGGGGGTTGTATTTATAAGCCCCACTAAGAAAGTAGCCGTTGGGGATGAAATCCCGCTTTTCTGCTACTGACCGGACGCTAATCACGTCCTGACCGAACACGTCCGGTCGTCCCAACCGTTGGAGCCGTGATCTACTGATCAGACGTTGCCAGCGTCCGGTCACATGCCACCGGACGCATCCGATCACAAATTCGCTGCTCTGGAACCTCTCTGTACTCGATCGAACGCTGTTGTCCTATGTCCCGTCAGTTTGCCACCAGCGTCCGGTCCAGCGTTTGGTCGCTACTGCTATTGCCGAGCCTCCTGATTGGAGCGTCTTGTCGCTTTTCTCCAGCGTCCGGTCACCTTTGTGAGCTCGTTTCTTCATGATCTTACATGTGGCTTGGTTCCTATCTTCGTGCTTGGCCTTTGCTTGATATCTTAGGTCTTCTCTTATGCTCCTTTGAGGTGTTGATCATTGGATCATCACGTCGCTTTTGTCCAAGTCACATATTGCATCCTATTTAACTACAAAACAATCACTTGCAAATTCATTAGTCCAATTTGGTTGTATTGGTCATCAAACACCAAAATCCAAAGTAAATGGTCCTAGGGTCCATTTTCCTTACAATCTCCCCCTTTTTGGTGATTGATGATAACACGACCAAAGCAAGCAAATAATAAAAAAATGAATTTAAAACATATCTACTTGCTAGGATACAATGCAAGGAGCAAGGTTATATGATGCTAAAAGATACTACTTGTAAGATTACATGAAAACTTATCTTACCCTTGCAAATGTCCCCATGTGGTATTATGGATATACACCTTGCTTCCTATGAATTCTCTCCATTACATAGGCTAATACATAATCCATTATCCTCCCTTTCTCGAACCATTACTATAAATTAATGCTTGCTTTTGGTCCTCTAAATTCTCCCCCTTTGGAATCAAACACCAAAAAGGAAGACATTAGTAGCACAAGAGAGGGTCAAACTTTGTGATCCTTTGCGTGTAGAGTGAAATAGATCACAAAATTTGACTCTCACATTATATAGACTAAGCTCTCCCTAAATATATACATACATATGATAGAAGGCAAAGCATATGCATAATTGGCAAAGTATTGCATAAGGGAATTTAATCTATATAATGTACGGAGAAAGCATATAAATATCAAAATGAAATCAATATGATGATATTGGTTTAGAAATACCACATGTAGAAATCAATTTGATTTCTACCACTTGCAACTGGTGGTGGATATTTGAAGTATGATGCTTAACTCTAGGGACTCCATTTTCCTTGCAATGAGACTACTAAACACATGATAAGCTTGAAAAGGTGTTAGTCTCAAAGCATCCAACTTGTAGAGTAACCTCCCCCTAAATTTGTGCACACAAGTGTGGAATACTTGTAGAAAACGTGCACATTGATTTTAGAAAAAAAATACCACTTGAAAGATGACATCATATAAATGTGAGAGTCATTTTTTAAGATGATATCAGGGAGAGATTATCTACAATTTGGACTTTGGCACATATTAGATGAACAATTGTAAGACAAGCTACGTGGCATGCTGCTAAACAATTTTAAACCATATAGGATTGCTCCAAGAAATAAGAATGAAACCGAGCAAGCCTACCATATGAAATACCTAGTGTATACATGACAAAATATATAAGAATGCAAATGCAAACCTAGGCATGAAGAGTAACTAGATGCTAAAAGATACCAATTGTAGGAAAAAAATCAAATCTAATACCAATTGAAATAAATTGAATCTAGTTACCTAACATGGGAAGGTAAATTTGGGTCCATAGTATTCACTAACCCACTTAGCAATGTCTTTGTCCATCATGATGCACCCCATGAAATGCATCCATACTTTGCCAAGTCTCTAAATTCCCCAAAGTCCATTAGACTTCCCACTTCCCTTTCGGGATCCAAACCTTTTTGGTGCTCTTCATGTTGGAAATGATTTTCTTTGGCACCCAAAAGCATTTGACCCTATTATTGGCTTGCTTGTTCACCTTGATGGCCACCGCCTTGTCATTTTTCTTCTTCTTCAAAAGATAAGGTGTGGAGGCCTTCTTGTCCACCTTATTGGTGTAGGTGTTGGAGAGCTATTGGTGTAGGTGTTGGAGAGCTTGCTTGTTTGCTTCTTCTCTTTCTTCTTTGCTCCTCCCCCATTCTTCATCTTGCACTCATAGGACTTGTGACCTTCCTTGTGGCACATATAGCAAACCACGATTTGTCCTTCATCAAGCTTCTTCACTCCTTTGACGGTGTTATCTTGATGAAGTTGGGCTTGCTCCGCCTTGCCTTTCACTTGAGTCAAGTCCTTGGTGAGACGAGCTACTTCTTGCTTGAGTTGCTCATTCTCCTTTGCAACCACTTGTGTGCATGTATCTACAATAACTTTCTCAACACAAACTTGGTTGCACAAAGGTGAGTCTAAACATAAATCATTACAAGAAGTAGAGACATCCTTTTTAGACATGTTAGAACTTTTCCTTTTAGATGCCTTAGTGGGAGTTGTACTAACAGCTTCAAGATTAGCAACTTTATTAGTTAGCTCATTACAATGTTTGCATATGGTTTCCATTTTAGCAAGCAAACTTTTATATGCATCTTGTGAGCTAGCTAACTTTTCTTTTAATTTTTCATTTTTCTTTACAAGTTGCTCATCATTGATTGTGCATGCATTTGTTGTTGCACTAGCCTCAAGTTGCTCAATTTTAGTAGATAGTTGAACATTAAGATTAGCAAAATTCTCATATTGTTCAAGCAAAGTTTTGTATGCTTCTTGTGAACTATCTAGCTTTTCTTTTATTTTCCCGTGCTTCTTTTGTTGGCTAGTGCAAACTTTAGCATAATTAAGGTTTTGTTGCACAATTTCTTCAAAAGAAGGCATATCATCATCACTATCACTCTTACTAGAGAATGAGCTTTCGTTACCTCATGCTATAAGGCACACACGAGAAGAGCTTGATGATGAGTGCTTGCGCCCTCGCCTCTTGTGATAGTGTTCTTCTTCACTTGAAGAATCATCCCATGTCCTTATTGATGTGAAGGCTTATTTCTTGCATGCCTTCTTTTTCTTGGGTGTGGGCTTATTTGGACAAGCTTCCACAAAAGTGCCCCAACCCGCCACATCCATAGCATCCTCTCTTTCTTTGCTAATTTCTTTGATTTGTGAAAATGAGATCTTGGATTTGGATGGGCACACCCTTGACATTGAGTTTTTGGATCATCTTCTCCACCTTGTTGATTAGTTTGATTGATTCTTCATCAAGGTCGGAGGTGGAGGAGAAAGATTGATCATCATCACTTGAGTCATCATCATCATCATCATCATCCTCATCTTCTTCTTCATCTTCACTTGAGGAGCTTGAGCTTGAGCTTGTCTCAACTTGCTTGCCCTTCATCTTCTTTTTCTCACCACATGCGAGAGCTTTGCCTTTGCTTGACAAAGAGGCTTCTTCTTGACCCATCTTCCGTGACATTTCAAATGCCACTATCTTGCCAATGACTATGGGCGGGGTCATGGTGCTCAAGTCCTCCATATTGTGAAGGATGGTGATGATGCTTGCATATTTCTTTTGTGGTAGCACGGAGATGATATTCCTCACGATGTCCGCATCATCTAGCTTTATTAATCCTATTGAATGGAGCTCATTGATAATTAGATTCAAACGAGAATACATATCACGAACAAGCTAATCATCTTTCATTGTAAAGGAATCATAATTTTGTTTAGCTAGACAATGTTTTTGCTCACGGACATTACTTGTGCCGTCATGGAGCTCATAGAGTTTTAACCAAATTTCATGTGCCGTATTTAAAGTGAACACTTGGTTAAATACATTCATGCTAAATGATTCAACCAAGCAATTTTTAGCTCTAGCATTGAAGTGCATTTCTTTTTCATCACTCTTTGTGGGTTTTTTAGAATTCTTGATGGGTTTCATCCCGTCACGAGTGACTCTCCATACACCCAAATCAACCGCCTCAAGGTGGCAAGCCATTCTAGCCTTATAGTAAGGGAAGTTAGTGCCGTCAAAGTGCAGAGGCCTAGAGGTATCCATCCCAACCACTCTAAATAGCGTCGGCTCAACGGCGGTTAAGTCAAAGATCCAAATTGAGCCAACCGGCTCTGATACCAATTGAAGTGGACCATGACGCCTAAGAGGGGGGGTGAATTAGGCAACTTAAAATTCTAACTCTAAACTATGGCCTCTTTTTCTAACCTCAGCAAAACCTATGCAAAAGATAAACTATCTAAATGTGTAACTATGATTTTGCTAGTGTGTTGCTACCTCTACCACAAAAAGGAGTAATATAATCAATGTAAATGCGGAAGCTAAAGAGCAAGGTAGAGATATGCAAACTTCCATCGATGACTCTAGTATTTTTACCGAGGTATCGAGAAGCATGCAAGCTTCCCCCTAGTCCTCTTTGGAGCCCCTCGTAAGGAATCCCTCGCAAGGGCCAAGCTCCTGGTCGAGTAACTCCGTCGATAGCTTCGGGCCTTTCCCACGCGCAAGTGGGTCTCCGACGTGCCTTTCGGCAAGCCTCTTCCAGATGCTCTCCGCCGTCTTCACTATCAAGCTTCCGGCCAAAACGCCGCAGACCTTGTTCCCTCTGGTACACGGTGGCGGCCACATCACAACCATGGTTGGTGTGATCTCGTAAGACTACAAGCCCCTCCGATGTACAACAATGGTGCGCGTAAGCACCGAGTGGTAAGAGGTATGCAAACCTCACTAAACACTAGGCCTAAACCTAGAGCAAGTGCATAAACGATGGTCTAATTAACCTAAGCACTTTGCAAAGCACCTATGCTAATCACCTAATAAAACACTAAGCAATATGCAAGTGGAGATCACTAAAATGGTGTATCAACACCCTAGATATGTTTCCTCAACTCCACACCCCTCAATTGGCCAGTTGGGGTTGTCTTTATAAGCCCCATTGAGAAAGTAGCCATTGGGGATGAAATCCCGCTTTTCTGCTACTGACCGGACGCTGATCACGTCCTGACTGGACGCGTCCGGTCGTCCCGACCATTGGAGCCACGATTTACTGATCGGACACTACCAGCGTCCGGTCACATGCCACCGGACACGTCCGGTCGCAAATTCGCCGCTCTAGAACCTCTCTGTACTCGATCGAACGCTATTGTCCTACGTCCGGTCAGTTCGCCGCCAGCGTCCGGTCTAGCGTCCGGTCGCTGCTGCTATTGCCGAGCCTCCTGATTGGAGCGTCTGGTCGCTTTTCTCTAGTGTTCGGTCACCTTTGTGAGCTCGTTTGTTCATGATCTTGCGTGCGGCTTGGTTCCTATCTTCGTGCTTGGCCTTTGCTTGATATCTTAGGTCTTCTCTTGTGCTCCTAAGGTCTTCTTTGAGGTGTTGATCATCAGATCATCACGTCGCCTTTGTCCAAGTCACATCTTGTATCCTATTGAACTATAAAACAATCACTTGCAAATTCATTAGTCCAATTTGGTTGTGTTGGTCATCAAACACCAAAATCCAAAGTAAATGGGCCTAGGGTCTATTTTCCTTACAAAGGTAACCACTAACAGGCTAGAAAAGGTCCTCATACTGAGCTAAAGCCAGAGCCATATAGCCCTCATAGTTGTACTGTAAGTCCTGGATGTTCGCTTACAGATAAGTCCTTAGGGAGAGAAATCTAGAGCACCATGTTGCTAAAAATTATCTTTTAATGTTTATTGCTTATACCATTAGTTAAATTATAAGATCATTGTTGTAGTTGAGCACTAGCATCATACTACCCAATGCAATAACCGTAGGTGACCAGGAAATCTAAGATATCAAATAGCTAGTGAAATTTACTACTGTTGCCAAGGTAAACACATGCATATGATTAAAGTGATATTAAGGTGAATAGGACAATAAGGAAGATCCCATGCTATACTTGCCTTAAAACACCGATCCTTTGGTAAGCTTTAATCTTCAACGTCCTTCTTCTTTTTCTTGATCACCACGTATATCTTACTGACTGGACGTAATCGTAGAACACCACACAAACATCCATACACATATATGCATAACATACAATTACATCTACATTAGAACAATACACCAATCATAGAAAAATAAGTAAAAGAGTTTGAAATATGATTCTACGCATCGCTACGAACACAGTCGTAGTTGCGAGAGGCACGCTAATCGAAGCTACGGTTTGAAAGAAATGGCTTTCAAAAGATCTACTCATAAGAGAAAATATAAAACTATAAGCTTCACATGTTTTAACTATATAAAAGCTTATATAAATTGAATTAAGTCAAATTTAGATTTAAATTATAAAACTAAAGTAAAACAAATCATATTTTATTTACAAAATTCAGTTACATAATCATTATTCAAATTAGAGTTTAAATCATAAAATTTAAGAAATAGTGACATGATAAACATTGTTACTAACACGTAGATCTCGTTGTAATGAATCTAGCGCAACTTGAACAGGTCAAATCGGAGCTAAAACATAGAAGATATGAATTAAACAAGATTTTCTTTAATAAAATAATAGATTAAATCTAACCTCTAATTTTGAAAGTTGAAAACATATCTAACAGTAATATGAACATGTAGATTATGGAGTTACGAACCTAACGCAAGTTGAACGGTTCAAATCAGAGTTAAAACAGAGAAGATATGCCCTAATGAAAATAGTGGCAATTTTATAAATATTTTGAAATCAATTTCATATTAAAATAATTAAAAACCAAATTAAAACAGTCTTATGGACCGGGCGTCGTTTTTGGAAAAACACATGGGTCAAAACATAAAAACTAGGGGCATAGTTTTAATTACTTTTGAACTATTTAGGACGACGAGTTGATTACACGAAACTATAGGGGGCTAAGCGCAAAAGTGCGGCGATGGGTCGGAGGCGACCAGGTCAGTGGCGAAGTGGCATAAACTGGTTGGGTGGAGGCTGTGAACCGGCTATGGACCCGAGAGGGAACTGTGCTAGTGGACCTAGTCTACTATTGTTGCGGTGGACCGGTTAAAGTGCGAAGGGGTATGTTTTAATCCTGACCGTTCCACCCAGATCGGACGGCTACGGAGGGTTGGGAGGATTCCTCCGGGCGGCACAGTGTCTCCAGCGTAGTGGCTTCCATGGCTGACAACGCAGAGCTCGTCGGAGAGCACAGAAAACGACCTACGAGCCATGGTTCGAAACACGAAAAACACCGGGAGAACGAGGGGAGCACGGTGAACTCACCGTGGGACTTTCTTGCGGTCGACGACGAGGCTACGACGTCGGGCAACATGGCAGGGCATCGGCGAGCATGGCGGCTAGGGTTATGCGGTGACATTGTAGCTCTAGACGTGAGGCAACGCGGGCTAGGGTTTGGGTTGGGGACGGCACGCACGGACGCTCGGCTTTTATGAGGGGAAAAAGCTTGGGGCGCACGCCAAGGCGAGGAATCGTGGCAGCGGCGGAATCCAGCGGCAGTGCAGACTCCGGGTCGACGACGTGAGGTAGAAGAGAGCACTAACGTGTGGGCCTAGGGTGGCAGTGACTCCAAGCGCAAGAGAGAGGAGGCGCGGGCGACGCGGTTTACTGGGCCGGCCCATGAGCGGAGGCACGGGAAGAGGGAGAGAGGAGGACTGGGCCTTCGGGCCAAAAAGGAAAGAGGGAGTAGGCCGTGGGCTAGATTGAGTGAGGGAAGGATTTTCTATTTTCCAAATCCTTTTCTATTTTGTTTTCAAAACCAAATTCAATTATGAACCAAATGCAAATTCAAGTAGAGTTTCAAATATACTTTTCAACTCAAATAAAAATGAGCAATTTTAGTAAGTTTTCCAAAAATAATTTTTACAACTTTTTTAATTCTTTTTTTTTTCAAATTTTCTTTTCTTTTATTTCAAAGCTATTTCAAATTCATTTTCGAAAGCATTTTGAATTTATTTTGAATTTTGGATTCAATCACTCATTGCAATAGACAAAATGCACTAGCATGTATGTACAACCATGTTGCTACTCCTTATGATAAATTTTAAATTAATGAATATTTTTATTTTCCTATACTTCATGTGCACAAAAATTCATAAATTAATAATTTAAAACATATTTTCAAAATTGAAAATTTTAAGGTGTTACAGAACTGTTTTATAAGAACTTTTAGGAAAAAATAAAAAGTAATAATATTTGGAAAAAAGAATAATGAATACAAAAAAGATGTAAGGCATATATATCCTAATTCATGAAGCCTTCTAAAAAATAAATGCTAAGACACAACCCCCTTTTGTTTCTTATTAGTAGTTGGACTTCTAGAAGGTTACACATTTATGTACAAAAATGGATTGAAGAAGGTGAACAGATCCAGAGCTGCACCTCATGATTTTATCAGAAGTTTTGAATTTATGAAATTTCCTTCTATTTCATGAGTTCACGGATTGTTCGATTCATTTTTCGTCTGTAGAAACTTTGACGTATTTTTATGTAGCATTTTTCACTTGCCCAATTGAATTATCATTATTTTTCTATCTATTTATTAAAACCTTATATTTTTATTATTGGATGACTCTACCTTCGAGCCAAGTTTCATTTTACCATTATAAACTATTTAACACTATTTACCGTGATGACCATCTACATCAACATGTAGGCCTTATGCTTGTTCATTCTTGAGATTCTCTTCATCATGCAAGGGCTAGTGAAAGAAACATGTCTTTACCCTTCATGCATGTCCATTTCGAGAGCGCTATACCACCTTGATAACTACATGAACTTTTTTCCCCCATCACAACAATCCACATCACTCTGTGCATAATATCCTTTCTCTTCCTGTTGACTCTTAAATTGTGGCATACAACATACGGTAGGATCTCAATGCATCAAACCTCTCTTCACTTTCCTAATAGTCACCAAACCCACGACGTGGACTTGGTATGTGTCACAACTCACAGCTAGGTAAGAGGTTGGTATGGTGCAGCAAAATCGTGATGGCTTGGCACCAGAGGTTTAGAGAATTAGAGGGCTAATCAGACGAAAAAAAGTCAAAGTTAAGAGGGTTAAATGTACAAACCATGTGCTTCACAAGTTAAGCAAACACAATTTCATGCTGGGTCATCATACTACCAAAAATCATTAAAAGGAGTTAAAGGAAATAAACAAATCTAGAAAATAGAAACTATATTTTTGACAAATTTAAATGATGATATTACATGTAAAAATAAAGCAAATAAACACAAACTATAGGGATCACAAAGTATCATAATCAACAAGAGCATAAGAAGCCATCATAATGAGCAGGGATAATTAAAACTCTTTAAAAAAAATATTAACAAAATGTAAAAAAGAGTAAAACCCAAGTTGTTTTGAATTAATTTTAATGTAATCAATTCACAACACAGTTTATATATGATCAACAAGTGATGATAATTCACGACACAAATTACGAATATCCGGAGTAAAATACAGAGGCGAACACACGGCAAAGGCAAAGGAGGAAAGAAATATTTGAAGGGGGGCAGACATGACACGGCGGCAGCAGCAGATCCAGCTATCAATTCACCATGAGGGACTAGACTAGGGAGGAGGAGGCCACCAACTACCAAACCCATCGGACACGTCCTCCACCCTTTCGTCGGCATTGCATTGCACGCCCCGCGCGGCGCCTGCTCCCTTCCATTTTCCATTGACCTCGCCCCTCTCGTCCGTCTCCTCCGTCCCAAAGGGTCGAATTTTCCCGAGGCCGGAGCCACACCTTCCCCTCCCCGCGTCCCACGATTCGCCGTCGGAAAGAGCCAAGGCAATGGAACCCGAGCCGCCCCCGCGTGAGGTGAGGCGTGCCTTCCGTGCCGGTCGCCTGCGTCGCGGGGCGCATTGCCGTGCCGCCCCCGCGGGAAAGGGAGATTCCCGCCACCTATTAATCGTCCTCTCTAGCTTTAGGCCGTTTTCTGCCTTGGGAGCAGGACACAAACGCAGGAGATATTTAACTTTTTACTACTATAATAGATTCGGATAGCACTGACGGGCGATATAATTTTAGCAGCAGAGACAGAAACAAGTTAAAATAAATATCATTTTTGCCATGCACGCAAGCCACGATGGCGCTGAGTCATCAGCCAATGCGAAAAGACCATGCTACCCTTCCCCTCTTACTTTTGCCAGGCCATAGATTAAATAACGGACGCCTCAGTGCTAACTGATATACGTATACTTATATTTTCAAGACATTTCTTCTTTAATTTTTAAAGGAAAAACGAGCACATACGATGTCATCAAGATGTCATGGCTAAGAGCAGAGCACGACGATTAAGGCCAGCGTTCGGCACGCTCGTACGAGGCCGGCGAGGGGCTCCTCAGAGCCATGATCTTCCACAGCGCGGCGGCATTCGTGCTTCTACTCATCGCCCCGCCGTCTTCAATGTTATCTGCAGGTCGGCCTGCTCCGAAAGCCCACGGCGGAGCACCCCGCATACGCCTTGCCGCCGTAGGCCTGGGGACCGGGACGCCCTCGTCGATGTACCCCTTACCGAGATCGTCACGTCCGCCAGCTTCGCGGTGCACGTGGGCGCCGCGCTGGGTAGCGAGGCCGCCCTAGGGCGCACGTGCTCGAAGGCGTTCCGGAAGGATGAGCACGAGCTCGTCCATAAGTCCGATGGCAAGACCATCGAGTGGCTGCTGCAGCAGGCGCAGCTGGTCATCCTCGCGGCCACTGGCACCGGCACGCCCGCTGGAGCCGGCCGCGCTCGTCGGAGCCGGGGAAGGGCAGCGGAGTCTGGGTCACGCCCGTTGGAGCCGGGGAAGGGCGGCGCGCCAGATCCGGACTACAACGCCTTCGTCGGAGGACGAGCCTGAGCCGTGGCCGAGCGCACAACATGGCCGAAGAGCAAATCACGGCGTACGGATCGCCGAGATCATGGAGCCGCCCCGGTGCACGACCACCATGCTGGTCTTGGGCGTCGGCGTCCTCAAGCAGCGCGATGGGTGACGGAGGCCTGGAGAGGAGCAGGAAACGCGTGATGTTCCAGGACCTGGAGCCCGTGCGCGAGGACGTCGAGGCCGCATAGGTCGGTGGCGCACGGCTGGCAATGGCAGTGGTGTCGAGCATCCGGTTGGAGTGCAGTAGCTCTACGGCCCCCGCCGTGTTTATCGACGGGTTCGTGGTCGACCCCGATCGCCGGCACCACATACTGCGGGGATGACGTCGACGAGGCTCGACTTCGAGGGGCACCACGCCGTCGAGGGCGCAGCCGCGCAGGGCTCTTCGTGTCTACGGTCGTGGTGAAGACGATAAGCATGCGGTGAGCACTGCGCGTCGCCGTGGACGGCAGCACGGTGCACCGCGGCGTGGCCGAGCTCGTCCCCTCCCATGGCTGTGCGGTGATGGTTGAAGGTTGAAGGATGGGGAGGGAGAGGGGGGCAGAATAGAGAAGCCAGGGGTAGGAGCGGTCATTTTACCTGAGGCTGTTCATTCGGATTTAAGCGGCACTGTGGTGCTGGTATGTCAGGTAAGGAAAAAAAATCATCATATGTTATAACGGTAAAAAGTTAAATATCGTCAGACGCAGCCCCGCGGGAAAGCCGGGCGCCGCATGGATCGAGGCATCCGCTGTTCCCGTCTCAAGACCCAGTTTTGGCGTCTTGGCGTAGCGGGACGGAGGAGGACGACGGGGGTCCGGAGCGCAGGGCCGCGGCGGCAAGCCGGGATCTCGGAGGCGCCGCGCTGTTGAGTGTTGACGTCTTCTCGTTCCTTCCTGGGAGGAGGTGATTTCTCTGCTGAGGAGCTCCTCTCCCTCTGCAGTTTATTTGCTTTTTTTAGGTTGGTGGGGGGTGGAGTTGTTGGGTGGGAGAGGAGCTGGAATTTATTGCGAGCTGCTTCCTTGGAGACCATTGCTGCTCGAATCTGAGCTCCTCTTCTTCTTCCAAGGGAGTTGCCAATCGCGTTCTGCAGCAAGATTGATTTGGACAAGATTGGAGCGAATTGGCTACTCGGCAGGCGTCCAAAAACCCTGAGCTTCTGGTCTTGTCGACTTCTTGGGGCATCTGGGAGTGGCTTTGCTGCAGTGATTCACTTGAATCTTGAGGAATGGCGCCGAACAGGAGGCTGGAGAAGCTCAAGCTCAGCACATTGTTGACTTTCATGCGTTGTCACAGGGGCTCTAGTGATGATCACTCACGGATTGGGACAGTGGGGTTCTCCCGAGTCGTGTACGTCAACGAGCCTGATAGGCTTCAAGAGGGATTCAGTTACCCGCTGAATGAAGTGTCGACGACAAAGTACACTCTGGCCACCTTCCTGCCCAAGTCCCTCTTCGAGCAGTTCAGGAGGGTGGCTAATTTCTACTTCCTTGTCTCTGGTATCCTTGCCTTGACTCCACTCGCACCTTACACGGCAGTGAGCGCGCTTGCGCCGCTCTGTGTCGTGATTGTAGCCACCATGGCAAAAGAAGGGGTTGAGGACTGGCGGAGGAAACAACAGGTATCATTCCTGTGGTCTTTTGTTTACATCCAAGCTTGAATATTTATTGAATTTAGTTCATGACATGACCCGTGTGTTTTGAATAAACTCAACTGGCTCATATGCTTTAGTTAATTCAATGTTTGTTTCATATATTGTATAATATAAATTGAAACAGACTTTGCTTCCTCTTTCTTGGTGTTGGATTGTCAGGTACATTCTCTATACGTATCTGGGTTTGGGGAAATAATATACATTCATGACTTTTACAAACAATGAGTACTCATTATGAACAATTCACTGAGCTATATTACCATGTATTTTGGTGTCTGAAACTTAAATTCTTAATTTGATAATTTTCCATGCTTGTGCTTTGACCATGTGATTCATTATTGATTATACTCACAGTTGTCTATTCTACTTGTGTCGCTGTGTGTCATGATGTAGCAATAGTTTTTAGTCTTAGTTGTAGCATTTAATATTCGAAGAAGTCATCTTTCTTCTATATATATAAATGCCGAGCTTATCTGGGAATCAAGGTGTGGCATAATTAAATTTGTTACAAGCTCATATAGTTTCTGTGATGGTTTTCTTTGGCTGGAATTAGACGTATTTGACTGTGTTACTGTAATTTAGTTAATTTGAATGTCTATGTAAATTTTCCATGCCATTGGTATATTAAATAGATCTATGCAACTACATCACCCAGGATCACGAGATCAATAATCGGATAGTCAAAGCGCATAGGGGAAATGGCCATTTTGAAGAGACAAAATGGAAGAATATCAGAGTTGGAGATGTAATAAAGGTGGAGAAGGATAATTTCTTTCCTGCTGATATGATTCTGCTTTCATCTAACTATCCGGATGGAATCTGTTATGTAGAGACTATGAACCTCGATGGTGAGACAAATTTGAAAATTAAACAAGCTCTCGAGGTGACATTAGATTTACAGGAGGACATAAAGTTCAGGGAAGTCAGACAAACAATAAAATGTGAAGACCCAAATGCGAACCTCTACTCCTTTGTCGGTTCAATGGAATGTAGAGGCCAGCAGTATCCCCTGTCACCCCTACAGCTTCTTCTTCGGGACTCAAAACTACGGAACACAGACTACATATATGGGGCTGTCACCTTCACAGGTCATGATACAAAAGCGATGCAAAATGCAACTGATCCACCATCTAAAAGAAGTAAGATTGAGAAGAAAATGGATCAAATTATTTACCTTCTGATGTCTTCTCTACTCATGATTGCATTACTTGGTTCTGTCTTCTTTGGGATCTGGACCAAAGAGGACCTAAGAGATGGTGAGCTCAAACGGTGGTATCTTCGGCCAAATGCTACTACTATATTCTATGATCCAAAGAGAGCAGCTCTGGCATCTTTCTTTCATTTGTTGACGGCCTTGATGCTATACAGCTACTTCATTCCCATTTCTTTGTATATATCCATTGAGATGGTCAAGATCTTGCAAGCTTTGTTCATCAACCAGGATATTGAAATGTATCATGAAGAATCAGATAAGCCAA
The DNA here is from genome assembly GCF_019320115.1 of Miscanthus floridulus. NCBI lineage: Eukaryota > Viridiplantae > Streptophyta > Magnoliopsida > Poales > Poaceae > Miscanthus > Miscanthus floridulus. The sequence continues at coordinate 58,135,487 of NC_089598.1, read as the reverse complement.
CTCATGCTCGTACTTCGAATCTAAATGAAGAACTAGGTATGGTTGATACAATTCTATCCGATAAGACTGGAACATTGACGTGCAACATGATGGAGTTCATCAAGTGTTCAATTGCTGGTACTGCCTATGGTCGGGGTGTCACTGAAGTTGAGAGAGCTATGGCTATGAGGAAAGGTGCCAGGTTAGATAATGACATTGAAAATGGAGACCACAAAGATGAAAAAATTGACAACAGTCCCCATGTTAAAGGGTTCAATTTCAAGGATCCACGAATAATGGATGGGAAGTGGATTCATGAGCCTAACAGAGATATGATAAGAGATTTTTTCCGTCTCCTAGCCATCTGCCACACATGCATTGCGGAAATAGACGAAAATGAGAAGGTTTCATATGAAGCTGAGTCCCCTGATGAAGCTGCATTTGTTATTGCAGCAAGAGAACTAGGGTTTGAGTTTTACAAGAGGTCGCTGGCAACTATAATTGTTCGTGAACGGGATCCAAGTCAGAATGTTGTTTTGAAAAGGTAAGTCAAATTTCTTTGCTCTTTCCTCTATGGATTATCCTTACTTAGTACCCAATACTGATCCTTTTACATTCTGGTACAGAAAGTATGAACTCCTAAATATATTGGAGTTCAGTAGCTCAAGGAGGCGGATGTCTGTGCTAGTCAAGGAACCAGAGGGAAGGATATTACTTCTCAGCAAGGGCGCGGACAGGTTAGTGCTCTATTTACGCTAGATTTCCATGTTTTAGTCGCATATCATCTTCAGCGGTCTGCTTGTGTCCATGATTTCTTAATCGTAGTCTCTGTAAACAGTGTGATGTTCAAAAGACTTGCACCAAATGGAAGAAAATTTGAAGAAGAAACAAGAAGACACATAAATCAGTATTCTGACTCTGGTCTAAGAACCTTGGTTCTAGCATACCGTGTCTTAGATGAGAAAGAGTACAAGGAATTCAATGAAAAATTGAATGCTGCCAAAGCATCTGTAAGTGCTGATAGAGATGAAAAAATTGAGCAGGCTGCTGATAGCATTGAACGGGACTTGATTCTTCTTGGTGCTACCGCAGTTGAAGATAAGCTCCAGCAAGGGGTATGCCTTTTTGTGGATAAGCCTTTCTGTTTCGCATCTTATTTTTACGCTTTCTAGAGAACCTTGCCTGTTCATGTACTCATGTGCACGTACATATTCAGGTGCCTGAATGCATAGACAAGCTTGCACAAGCCGGAATTAAGATATGGGTCCTGACAGGCGACAAGATGGAGACGGCAATCAATATTGGGTAAGCATTATATACCTGCATCGAAGTAGGAACTTTTTATTTCAACCTGACTATTTCCTTCTCTGATTGGTGAGCTTCCCATCTGCAGGTTTGCATGCAGCCTGCTTAGACAAGGCATGACACAGATAATCGTCACACTGGAACAACCTGACATCATCGCGTTGGAGAAAAATGGTGACAAACAAACAATTGCTAAGGTGAATAATTGATTTCATTACCTGCCTTTTTGAAGCATCAGGCATGTTGCAGTCATTTTACATATAACACTGTTAACGTTGGAATGCCCTATATATACAATTATAGCTCTCTATTGTTTGAAAAAGTAACAAGGCATACATTCACAATTATATTTATTGAGAACCAAATCAATCGATATCATCGTAGTTACGTCCTTTTTGTTGGCTCTCCAGGCATCAAAGCAAAGGGTTATGGGTCAGATAGAGGATGGAATCAAACAAATTCCACCTTCAACTCAAATTAGCACTGCATCATTCGCACTAATCATTGATGGTAAATCACTAACTTATGCTTTGGAAGATGATGTCAAGTTTAAGTTCTTGGATCTTGCTATCAAGTGTGCATCAGTGATATGTTGCCGATCTTCACCAAAACAGAAGGCACTGGTCAGATTTCTTTCTATTCTTAAGTTTCCGTCTCTTTTCTATGTATTTTCAGAGCGTATTCTTCAAGAGCATACATGCATAAACATTTGCAACAATTCCAGGTTACAAGACTTGTTAAACAAGTAACACATAAGGTGACTTTAGCAATAGGTGATGGGGCAAATGATGTTGGCATGCTTCAAGAAGCTGACATAGGGGTTGGCATCAGTGGTGCTGAAGGAATGCAGGTTACTGATTCGATGCTGTATAACTTTTGCTAATTGTGCCCATGATTTCTTTTCTTATTATTTGTTTCTTATGATATCCTAGGCTGTCATGGCTAGTGATGTTGCTGTTGCCCAATTCCGCTTCTTGGAACGGCTACTTCTAGTGCATGGACATTGGTGTTACCGCCGTATTTCAATGATGGTATAGTTGCCATTTACATTGATTTTAATCTTTTTTTCCACATGGGACAACCCGGAAATTTCATTACCAAAAGAAACAAAATTTAAAAGTACCACAAGTATAATGTTTGCACCGCCAAACATTCCAAAAATCAGAGTGATCCTGAGAGCACAATGGTCTCTGGAACACGCCCCAAAACGCTTTCAAACTACATAGCAGACACAAATCGGCCATGGTCAGGCTGTCAGGCCCATGTACTCCCACTCCCAACCAGAGATGAAACTAAGACTCCCCACAGACGATGAGCGTAAAAACAAACTAAGTCAACTCATGTGTTGCTTTGGACTTAGACTGCATGCTTCTAATCTCTTGGCCCGAAACATTTATTTTGATCTACTATTCAGGCTTCGAAATTCAAGTCTTTTGATAAAATATTTTTTTGGGATTGATGTGCAGATATGCTATTTCTTCTACAAGAATGTTACTTTTGGTGTCACTATCTTTCTGTACGAAGCATTTGCATCTTTCTCCGGGAAGCCAGCTTATAATGATTGGTTCTTGTCACTCTATAATGTTTTCTTCACCTCCCTTCCTGTCATTGCTTTGGGGGTATTTGACCAGGATGTGTCTGCCAGGCTGTGCATACAGGTACGCCGATATTTAAACAGTTTCGGTAATTAAAATAATTGGAGTAGGCAAATTTAGATATGTTACCTACTTCCCTGTCAAATCTACTTCTACCATATATTTTTGAAGAAAATGTGCTTTCTACCCTTGGGTTAGCGGAAGCTACATAATTTTTTCTGTTGATTAAAAGAATTTTCATGGTATATATGTTTTCAGTTTGTTTAAGAACTATCTTTCTGTTAGTATAAGGGTTTTTTAACCTGTGAAAATTCCTTTATAAGTACCATTTTTGGGGGTTTTGAAGTCCCAGTTTCGCTGCCATATTGAATGAATCAAGGAAACACTATCTTTCAAGTTATTTGAAGGCACTCCTTTTGCCTTGAGTTGTGCGCACTCCTTTTGCATTTGTGTTACCTACCTTGTAACTTGCCTTCTGTTCTCTGTTCCTTTGCAGTATCCACAGCTATACCAAGAAGGAGTACAGAATATATTATTCAATCGGCGTCGGATACTTGGCTGGATGCTTAATGGTGTTATGAATGCTGTCTTAATCTTTTTCTTCTGCATCACTGCCTTTGAGGACCAGGCATTCCGTCAGGATGGTCAAGTTGCGGGCTTGGATGCTCTAGGTGTCGTCATGTACACTTGTGTTGTATGGGTTGTCAACTGTCAAATGGCGCTCTCTGTGAACTACTTCACCATAATCCAGCACATATTCATATGGGGCAGCATTGCAGTATGGTACCTCTTCCTCTTGGTTTATGGTGCCATAAACCCGAGGTTCTCAACTACAGCCTACATGGTCTTCATCGAACAGCTGGCCCCAGCCCTCTCATTTTGGTTGGTGACACTTTTTGTTGTGATGGCAACACTTGTCCCCTACTTCAGCTATGCCGCGATTCAGATCCGTTTTTTCCCAATGTTCCACAACAAGATTCAGTGGAAACGGTACATGGGGAAGGCTGAAGATCCAGAAGTGGCAAGGCAGTTGTCATCACGACACCGGACCTCGTCGCAGCAGAGGATGGTTGGTATCTCTGCTCGTCGCGATGGTAAGGCTATGCAAATAACAAGGGAGACAGAGCTAGAAGTTGAGGCGTAGCATTGTTGGTAGATTTTGCGTTTTGTACAGCTTATAGGATATTGTCTCCGGCAAGATGACAGCTGAACTGATTGGAACTTGGGGTGTTCCTGGATCGCTGCTTATATGATGTCATGGGAGCTGTTCCCGTTCAGATGATAGAGCAAGACCACAGATTGCTTTGATAGGTCACAAGGAGGCAAAGAGAATACCTGCTGTAAAGTTCAATTTTAGGAGTTCAAGGCCTTGTGGTTTTTCTTTTCCTGCTTCTCCTACACATGTAGATGCTTGTAACCAGATTGGTAGAATTTCGTTTTGTGTTTTATTCCTTTTTACCCCCCTTGCCTGCTGTCTCTCAAGTGTATTTTAAACAATAATGGTAAGGCTTCTGATTTGAGTGGCTTTCATGCTTTATTATTTGGAGGAAAGAATCATAAAATGGGTGATTTATAATCTAAAATTGGCCTCAAATATTTGTTTGCATGACTTGGCAAATATGGGGAGGCCACAAAGCTAGTGCATTTGTGCCCTCACTATAATCATTCCTTCACTTGTCCTTGTTCAATTTTTCTAGAAAATAATTATTCTATTGTATTACTCCATCTGTTTCAAATTATAAGTCGCTTTGACTTTTTTTGTTATATAGATTTTGCTTTGTGATAGAAAAATCAAAGCGACTTATACTTTGTAATGGAGGGAGTACTGATTAAGTGGAAGGAAAATGGGCATTTTGGAGGAAAACCACTTTCTATGTGAAAACAACACTTCCTGATTTGATTCAACTGTTAATTGCGGGTCAGAATGGCAAAAACAATTTTGTCTGGAACTAAGATAAATACAAGTCTTACTGTATGAAAAGTGAATAAGTGAACCAAGAGGTAAATAAGCTTTAAACAGTGACACGAAGAAAACACAAGGTTCAACATTACATGGATTTACAACATTTGTTTTATTTCCGTTCTGTATTACTACCATACTAACCTGCAATTAAGGGCAGCAAAGGAGCAAAGAACTTGAGCCGCTGAGCGCCCGGTCACGTCACGTGTCACGGCTCCGGCAGCGGCAGTGGCGGCGCAGCCGGCTGCTTTGTCTCCGCGGCTGGCACCACTGGGCGGCGCCGGTGCGCGCTCCTGCGCCAGCGCGCCAGCCTGGTGCAGTCGTAGGACTCGTCGGGCCCCTGGGCCTGCGCGGCGCACACCCGGCCGAAGACACAGGAGAGCACGGTGAGGACGAGCACCGCGGCCAGCATCCCGAAGAAGGCGCCGACGGAGCCTGATGACCCCGACGAGGCGCCGTGCCGCGGCGCCGCTGCAGCTACGCCGCCCACGCCGGACACCTGGTAGTTGGGCAGCGGCACCGTCGTCGTCGCCGCCGTCATCGGCGTGGTCGGTGTCGCTGGCATGACGGCCGCCATTGTTGATTGCTTGGGCGTAACGTACAGAAGAGAGAGTTGGTGGGTGGTGAATGTGTGCCGCACTTTGAGCTGGGGAAGGAGGAGGGTGGCGGATGCCGTGCCCATGAGGTGAGCAATGAGCATGGGTGGGAGCAGTGAGGCGGCGAAAGTGTCACTTGCTTTTTTCTCCTTTCAATTTAGTAGTATATATAGTACTAATGCTTGGTATTGTGGTGGTGTGATGGACGGAGAGGAGAGGATAGGGGAGAAAGAAAATTTAATCAAAGAGGGGAGAAAATTAAAAATGGTTTTTTTGGTCACCTTTAACGTGGAAAGACCTATTAGTGGGCACGAGAGCATGGAAATGGGAACAAGAGGAGAGAGAGAGAGAGCATGCAAATGCATAATTTGGCTATCTCATGCATGCTTTCATGTTGTTATTAGATTAGATGGATGGTGTCTTAGTGTGTATCTAGGAAAAAGGAAACAACTTGTCTGATCGGATCTGCTCATGACTCGGCAAGCCTAAGAACCATTGGACGCGGAGAGGGAAAAGGTGGCATGATTGGTGTGGCAAATATATTTGAATGGAAACTTCGCTTTGTCCTTTAGGTTTTTCTATTGGCCCAACGTCTGTTTTTCTTCTTCTAGGGAGCATCCATCTTCTTTTGATGACTTGTCTCTACCGGGGTCTTTAATGTGGCAATCAGCACCGTCTACAAATCCTGCTCACCAGCGTAACCAGGCCTATTCAGACTAATATCTAGTCTGGTTATCTTTCTTTTAACCTACGCTTATGTTGAGAATACTAGGGTTTGTTTGTCTGTTTATTTGTAGATTAAACAAAATTATGTTGTTATAGCATATATTAGTTTTGTTTTAACACCAAAAATGTGTCTCGATAGTCAGGCCGAGAGGTACAATCCCATTTATCCCTTGTTCATTATGCTGCGTGAAGCAGATTCAGAACATATCAATGACCAAACCACGACCATGAAAAATGCAACTGCTGTTAAGCGTCCGAGTCTACGGCTCTCCCCATTTTAAAAGGGGGTTAAGAGCATCTCCAACGGTCCCTCAATACAACTCCTCCAATAAAATGGTATTGGGATAGCCCAATATCACTTTCTAGATTTATTGGGGAGATGCTGCAACAGTACCTTAATATATCTACCCAATACCCATATAAAAGGTGGGTCCCATGAGGGTGTAAGAGAAAATATGGCTGAAAAGTGGTAATTGGAATAGTCCCCATTATATTGGGGGAGTTGTATCTCCCCCTTTCTTCGAGGAGAGATAAGGAAAATATAAGTGGCCACAAAAAAGAAAGAAATATTGGGGAACTGCTGCAGCAAGAAAAAACATAGTTGTTCCTAATATAACAGTTTTATAGAGACAGAGGGAGATTTTGGGAGAACTGTTGTGTAAGGAAAATGGACCCTAGGCCCATTTACTTTGGATTTTGGTATTTGATGACCAACACAACCAAATTGGACTAATAAATTTGCAAGTAATTGTTTTATAGTTCAATAGGGTGCAAGACGTGACTTAGACGAAAGCGACATGATGATCCCACGATCAACACCAAAAGCAAGACCCTAGAAGCACAAGAGAAGACCCAAGATATCAAGCAAAGTCGAAGCACGAAGATAGGAACCAAGCCGGACGCAAGACCGTGAAGAAACAAGCATGGCAGAGATGACCTGACGCGCCCTTCGTAAGGACCGGACATGTCCGATGGGTAGTCTGAGACAGCGGCAAGCGTCAGCAGGCGACCGGACGCTAAAGAAGAAACAAGACCTGACGCGATGATAGCACTGTTCATCATCTCGGCAACACCTTCAGTGTGACCGGACGCGGCAGATGGATCACCGGACACACCAGGCAGCAGCGTCCGATCGGTTCCAAAAAGGTTCTAGAGAGGCACAAACGCGACCGGACGCGTCTGGTGGCAAGTGACCAGACTCAGCGCCGAGTTTGATCAACACTCTAGCTTTAATGATCGGAACGACCAGACGCGTCCGGTCAGGACGACAGCAGCGTGTGCTCAATAGCAGAAAGCTAGGTTTCGTCCCCAACGGCTACTTTCTCTATGGGGTTTATAAATAGACCCCCAACCGGTCATTTGAGATGTGGAGAGCTGAGGAAATATACCAAGGGTGTTGATACACCATTTTAGTAATCTCCACTTGCATAGTGCTTAGTGGTTCATTAGGTGATTAGCGTAGGTGCTTTGCGAAGTGCTTAGGTTGATTAGACCACCGCTTATGCGCTTGCTCTAGGTTAGGCCTAGTGTTTAGTGAGGTTTGCACATATCTTACCACTCGGTGCTTGCATGCACCATTGTTGTACATTAGAGGGGCCTATAGTCTTATGAGATCACATCAACCGCGTTTGTGGTGTGGCCACCACCATGTACTGAAGGGAACAAGGCCCACGGCGGTTCGGCCAGAAGCTTGATAGTGAAGACGGTAGGGAGTATCCGGGAGAGGCTTGTCGGAAGGCACGTCGGAGACCCACTTGCGCGTGGGGGAAGGACTGAGGCTATCAACAGAGTTACCCGACCGAGAGCTTGGCTCTTACGAGGGATTCCTTGCGAGGGGCTCCAACGGGGACTTAGGAAAAGCTTGCGCGCTTCTCGATACCTCAGTAAAAATACCGGAGTTGTCGACGGAAGTTTGTATATCTCTATCTTACTCTTTAGCTTCCGTATTTACATTGTTTGCATAACTCTTTTTTACGGTAGAGATAGCAACACACTATCAAAATTGTAGTTGCACATTTAGATAGTTTATCTTTTTGCATAGGTTTTACTAAGGTTAGAAAAAGAGGCCATAGTTTAGAGTTGGAGTTTTAAGTTGCCTAATTCATCCCCCCTCTTAGGCGTCACAGTCCCTTTCAATTGGTATCGGAGCCGGTTGGCTCAATTTGGATCTTTGGCTTCACCGTCGTTGAGCCGACACTATTTAGAGTGGTTGGGATGGATACCTCTAGGCCTCCGCACTTTGATGGCACTAACTTCCCCTACTATAAAGCTAGAATGGCTTGTCACTTTGAGGTGGTAGATTTGGGTGTTTGGAGAGTCACTCGTGACAGGATGAAACCCATTAAGAATCCCGATAAACCCACAAAGAGTGAAGAAAAAGAAATTCATTTTAATGCTAGAGCTAAAAATTGCTTGTTTGAATCTTTTAGCATGGATGTGTTTAATCAAGTGTTCACTTTAAATATGGCATATGAAATTTGGTTAAAACTCCAAGAGCTTCATGATGGCACAACTAATGTCCGTGAGCAAAAATATTGTCCAGCTAAACAAAATTATGATTCCTTTAAAATGAATGATGATGAGCTTGTTCGTGATATGTATTCTTGTTTGAATCTAATTATCAATGAGCTCCATTCAATAGGATTAACAAAGCTAGATAATGCGGACATCATGAGGAAGATCATCTCCATGCTACCACAAAAGAAATATGCAAGCATCATCACCATCCTTCACAACATGGAGGACTTGAACACCATGACCTTAGCCATAGTCATTGGCAAGATAGTGGCATTAGAAATGTCACGCATGATGGGTCAAGAAGAAGTCTCTTCATCAAGCAAAGGCAAAGCTCTCACATATAGTGAGAAAAGAAGATGAAGGGCAAGCAAGTTGAGACAAGCTCAAGCTCCTCAAGTGAAGATGAAGAAAAAGATGAGGATGATGACGATGAAGAATCGAATGATGATGATCAATCTTCCTTCTCCACCTCCAACCTTGATAAAGAATCTATCAAGCTTATCAACAAGGTGGAAAAGATGATCCAAAGACTCAATGTCAAGGGTGTGCCCATTCAAATTCAAGATTTTATCTTCACCAATCAAAGAAATGAGCAAAGAAAGAAAGGATGCTATGGATGCAGCGAGTTGGGGCACTTTATGAAAGTTTGTCCAAACAAGCCCACACTCAAAACAAAGAAGAAGGCGTGCAAGAACAAAGCCCTCACATCAATAAGGTCATTGGACGATTCTTCAAGTGAAGAAGAAGACCACCACAAGAGGTGCGGCCACAAGCACTCATCATCAAGCTCTTCTCGTGTGTGTCTTATGGCATGAGGTAACGAAAGCTCATCCTCTAGTGAGAGTGATAGTGATGATGAAATGTCTTCTCTTAATGAACTTATGCAAGAAAATCTTAACTATGCTAAGGCTTGCACTAGCCAACCAAAGAAGCTAAAAATGTTGCAAGAAAAAGTAGATAGTTCACAAGAAGCATATAAAACCTTGCTTGAACAATATGAGACATTTGCTAATCTCAATATTGAACTATCTACTAAAATTGAGCAACTTGAGACTAGTGCAAACACAAATAATTGCACAATCAATGATGAGCAACTTGCAAAGAAAAAATGAAAAATTAAAGGAAAAGTTAGCTAGCTCACAAGATGCTTATAAAAGTTTGCTCGCTAAAATGGAAACCATGTGCAAACATTGTGATGAGCTAACTAATAAAGTTGCAAATCTTAAAGCCATCGGTATAACCCCCATCGAGGCACCTAAAAAGAAAGGTTCAATCTTTGACATGCCTAAAAAGGATGCCTCTACTTTTTGTAATGATTTATGTTTAGAATCACCCTTGTGCAACCAAGTTTGTGTTGAGAAAGTTGTTATAGAAACATGCCACAAGAGGTCGCAATGGAGAATGAGCAACTCAAGCAAGAAGTGGCTTGCCTCACCAAGGACTTGACTCAAGTGAAAGGCAATACGGAGCAAGCCTAGCTTCAAGATAACACCGTCAAGTGAGTGAAGAAGTTTGATGAAGGACAAACTATGGTTTGCTACGTATGCCACTAGGAAGGCCACAAGTCCTATGAGTGCAAGGTGAAGAATGGGGGAGGAGCTAAGAAGAAAGAGAAAAAAAAGGAAACAAGCAAGCTCTCCAACACCTACACCAACAAGGTGGACAAAAAGGCCTCCACACCTTATCTCTTGAAGAAGAAGAAAAATGACAAGGTGGTGGCCATCAAGGTGAACAAGCAATCCAACAATGGGGCCAAACGTATTTGAGTGTCAAAGGAGATTATTTTCAACATGAAGAGCACCAAGAAATTTTGAATCCCTAAAGGGAAGTGAGAAGTCCGATGGACTTTGGGGAATTTGAAGACTTGGCAAAGTATGGGTGCATTTTATGGGGTGCATCATTATGAATGAGGTAATTACTAAGTGGGTTAGTGAATACTATAGACCCAAACTCCCCTTGCCATGTTAGGTAACTAGATTTAATTTTTTGTAATCTCAATTAGCATCTAGTTCCTTTTCATGCCTAGGTTTGCATTTGCATGTTTAATCTTTTATCTTGCATACACTAGGTATATCTTATGGTAGGCTTGCTCGGTTTCACTCTTAACCCATGGAGCAAATCTACATGATTTAAATTGTTTAGGAGCACGGCACATAGCTTGTTTTACAATTGTTCATCTAATATGTGACAAAGTTCAAATTGTAGATAATTTCTCTCAAATATCACTTTCAAAAATGATTCTCACATTCATGTGATATCATCTTTTAAGTGGTATTTTTTATTCTAAAATCAATGTGCATGTCTCCTACAAATATTCCATACTTGTGTGCATAAATTTAGGGGGAGGTTACTCTACAAGTTGGATGCTTTGAGACTAACACCTTTTCAAGATTATCATGTGTGTAGTAGTCTCATTGCAAGGAAAATGGAGTCCCCGGAGTTAAGCATCATACTTCAAATATCCACCACCTATTGCAAGTGGTATTAATCAAATTGGTTTCCACATGTCGTATTTCTAAACCGATATCATAATGTTGATTTCACTTTGGTATTTATATGCTTTCTCCATGCATTATATAGATTAAACTCCCTTGAGCATTAATTTGCCAATTATGCATAAACTATATTCTCCTTCATATGTATGCATATATTTAGGGGAAGCTTAGTCTATGTAATGTGAGAGTCAAATTTTATGACCTATTCCACTCCACGTACAAAGGATCACAAAGTTTGACCCTCCCTTGTGCTACTAATGTCTTCCTTTTTGGTTTTTTATTCCAAAGAGGGAGAATTTGTAGGACCAAAAGCAAGCCCGATCATAATAATTTACAAGTGGTAATGGTAATAATTTACAAGTGGTAATGGTCCGAGAAAGGGAGGATAGTGGATTATGGAGTTAGGGGGAGGCTTAAATCCATAATGCCACATGGAGAGATGTGGTATCTTTTAGCATCATATAACCTTGCCCTTCGCATTGCATCTTAGCAAGTAAATAGTTTTTATATTCTAAAATTTTTATTATTTGCTTGTTTTGGTCGTGTCGTCATCGATTACCAAAAAGGGGGAGATTGTAAGAAAAATAGTCCCTAGGCCCATTTACTTTGAATTTTGGTGTTTGATGACCAACACAACCAAATTTGACTAATGAATTTGCAAGTAATTGTTTTGTAGTTCAATAGGGTACAAGACGTGACTTAGACGAAGGCGACATGATGATCTCATGATCAACACCAAAAGCAAGACCCTAGAAGCACAAGAGAAGACCCAAGATATCAAGCAAAGTCCAAGCACAAAGATGGGAACCAAGCCGGACGCAAGACTGTGAAGAAACAAGCATGGCAGAGGTGACCGGACACGCCCTTTGTAAGGACTGGACGCGTCCGATGGGCAATCTAAGATAGCGGCAAGCGTCAGCAGGCGACCGGACACTAAAGAAGAAACATGACCGGATGTGACGATGGCACTGTTCATCATGTCGACAACACCTTTAGCGTGACCGGACGTGGTAGATGGATGACCGGATGCACCAGGCAGCAGCGTTCGATCAGTTCCAGAAAAGTTCTAGAGAGGTGCAAACACAATCGGACGCGTCCGGTGGCAAGTTACCAGACTCAGCGCCGAGTCCGATAAACACGCTAGCTCTAATGGTCAGGACAACAGAACGCATCCGGTTAGGAGGCAAGCAGTAGTGTCCGGTCAGTAGCAGAAAGCTAGGTTTCATCCCCAACGGCTAAGGCTGGGCAAAATACCCGATATCCATTACCCGTACCCGAATTATCCGAACCCGGACCCGAATTACCCGAACCCGAGGTACCCGATCCCAAATTCGGATAGCGATTTTGATTACCCAAAATTAGTTTGGGTAATTCGGGTAATATCCCCCGGTACCCAAACTACCCGAACTACCCAAATATTTGTTTTGTCTTTGTATTCATCATGTGTTGTTAGCTGAACCATTTAACTTATCACTTTATTAGAATATAATTCTCTCTATTTGAATGAGTGACTGTAATATATTATTCTCTACAAATTGCTATTGAAATTCTATACAAATTGCTGCTGAAATTATGTATAGATCGCTACTGAAATTTAGTGTAGTTTGTTGTTTTCTGTAAATTTGGGTATATCGGGTAATACCCGAACCCGAACCCGAATTATCGGGTACCCGAATTTGCGGGTAGTGTTTTTTCGAGGGTAATATCGGGTAGCAATTTTTATTACCCGAATTTTGAATTACCCAAATTATCCGACCTGAAAAAATCCGGTAACCCGAACGCCCAGGCTTACCAACGGCTACTTTCTGTATGGGGCTTATAAATAGACCCTCCAACCGGCCCTTTGAGATGTGGAGAGCTGAGGAAACATACCAAGGGTGTTGATACACCATTTTAGTGATCTCCACTTGCATAGTTCTTAGTGATTCATTAGGTGATTAGCGTAGGTGCTTTACGAAGTGCTTAGGTTGATTAGACCACCGCTTATGCGCTTGCTCTAGGTTTAGGCCTAGTGTTTAGTGAGGTTTGCACACCTCTTACCACTCGGTGCTTGCGCGCACCATTGTTGTACATCAGAGGGGCTTGTAGTCTTGCGAGATCGCACCAACCGCGTTTGTGGTGTGGCCGCCACCATGTACCGAAGGGAACAAGGCCCGTGGCGGTTCGGTCGGAAGCTTGGTAGTGAAGACGGCGGGGTGCATCCGGGAGAGGCTTGCTGGAAGGCACGTCGGAGACCCACTTGCGCGTGGGGAAGGCCCGATGCTATCCACGGAGTTACCCGACCGGGAACTTGGCCCTTGCGAGGGATTTCTTGCGAGGGGCTCCAACGAGGACTAGGGGGAAGCTTGCGCGCTTCTCGACACCTCGGTAAAAATACCGGAGTCATCGATGGAAGTTTGCATATCTCTACCTTACTCTTTAGCTTCCGCATTTACATTGTTTGCATAACTCCTTTTTGCGGTAGAGATAGCAACACATTAGCAAACAGTAGTTGCACATTTAGATAGTTTATCTTTTTGCATAGGTTTTGCTAAGGATAGAAAAAGAGGCCATAGTTTAAAGTTGGAGTTTTAAGTTGCCTCATTCACACCCTTTTAGACGTCACGGTCCCTTTCATGCTGGAAATGCTCTAGCGGCGACAGTCATGGTACTGTACTGGCTATGACTCCATGGTGTGATGAGGTGATGGGAGCATTCCCCAATGCATTGCCATACCTACTGATACACATCTATTCTTGCAAAAATTGCAATTGGCTGCATGAGAGAATAGCTAGTGTGTTTTCTTTTCGCCTCTACATTTTATTGGCATATCGAATCTAATCAGGGTTGAGCATTTTTTAAGCTTTTCCTAGCAGTAGGGGGCTTAAGCTGGCACCATCCTAAAGCTTAATAAAGTTCAGGTATGTGCCATCATGGCTTGTTGTTGCTTGCTTAATGGGCTAGGTTACCCGCCTTTCTCTTTTTTCCAATCATGCACCCCATATTCTTATTTGGAGCATAAAAATTTAAAAAGTTGTAGGCCACATTGTGATCTCATCTGCAGCCCTATGTCTTCGCTGTTGGCGAACTAATCTTTCACCTCCAGACCCTATAGGCCACAGTGTGCTCTCTTTCCCCTTTGGCTTTGAGCATGGATAATACTCGCAAGAGTACAAAACATCAAATGAATTTCTTATTGCTAGATACTACTAGCATGTATGCTCATCCGTTGCTACAAATATATCATCACTACTCCATACGTTATAGGTTTAGTCTTACACTATAACCTCAAAGGTTATAGGTCTTTACTGTGCAACTATAAGCTTAAAATTGAAAGCAAAAACATAATTCTTAATCTAAGCGAAAACATTACTGGTAGGACGTCTATCCTGTACATCGCTATCACCAAACTAGTTCTTCTCTAGAATAAAGTATTGTCCGTCTTCCTCATCGGTACACCACTATGGCACTATCTCCTCCATCATGATGCCAACCTAGTGCACTATGGTCCCACTCCCTCTCAATAGAGCCGCCTCTATCCACCATGGCCACCGCTAGTTTCTCCGATCATGATGTCCTCACCTTCTTCACTGCCCAACCCTCATCTGCCACCACCATAGCATATGGTGCCGCCACCCCCTAACTGTCCCGCCCACCATCCACCGCCACAACTAGGCTGACAACTTCCTAGTCCATCCCTACAGTCAAAGGCCATAAAATCCTCAAATCCCAAACACTAACACGTAACTCACTGAGGGGTAGAATTTGCGATCATGGGAAATGCAGGTGCGTGCGATCAAAGAGGTTTCAAGACGGAGGTGAAGCGGAGGGCAGATGAAAAAGATGAGGTTAGTCTTCTAACATAAGCTAACAGTGTCCTAACCAAATCTATTAATATAACACATAAACTGTACATTACATAACATACACACAACCCGGTGACCCTCCACTCATGCCGGCATGATGCTACTCCTTTCGTTGATGCCCTGCCAGTGATCATGCCCACCACCTCAGAAGCCGCTACCGCAACCGCGTACGATTGCTACCACCTTGGAAAGACACACACAAGAGATGTTACCTTGTTGACGTTAGATTGTGATATAAACCAAACACTAGCAAGGGCTATGTCAGGTTCATAAACTCGGGGTCCCTCATGGACCCGCTTCCCAACAAAAGCTCAGCCCAGCAGACAATGTTGCGAATGACGCACAACTCTTGGGCTGGCCCAAAAACTTAATGATAGGCCAGAAGGGCGATCCAATCTCTGACTAAAAGACCTAGACAAGGAAAGGACAATGCTCATTTTTGACTCTAGCCCATCTCTCTGACCGAAAGGCCTGGCCAAGGAGGAATGGTGCTCGCTTCTGACTCCAGCACACCTCTCCAACCGGAAGGCCTGGCCAACACCGCTTTTGACTCCGACCCATGTCTCTGGCTAGGGATGCACCAAACCTCTGCTTACAGCTCTTGTCCGACTAGCACAGTCGGAGCCGACTAGGACCAACCGACTGGGGACGCCCGCTTGGTGAGGACCCAGGAAATGAGCGGAGCAAGTAAGGCAGGATACTCAAGTCAATCCACAAATACCAAGGACCGTACCCTATACACCTAGAACATAGTACCAACAGGGCATGTCAGAAGGGTGCCCTGCCACCTTCTAGGCATGTCAGAGCCCAAGCAGTGTTGTGGGTGCCCTCAGCTCCCATACCAGGCGAACACAGTAAAACCCCCCACATGCCTCTAGGCATCAACAGTGTTGTGGGTGCTATCATGTGCCATACATGATGAATACGGTAAAACCTACCACATGCGTCTAACATAAACAGTGTTGTGGCCGCCTACAATCATCATTGTACTAGACGGCATGGGCAACAAGACTTAGTAGCATACGTAAACTCTCCCTCTCTCACTTGTAAGGCTATCCCCTTCATCTATAAAAGGGGATGGCCTCCCTCCCAATAAAAGCACTCTCCGATGATTCAATCGATTCACAGACGATTCAACCATTAGTGGATCAAACAACCTACGATTCGAACGATTCCAATAGAGCACATGCTTAAATACTTAGCGCATGTAGGAGCTCCTGTCTCTCTCAGCCCTTCGGTCTAGAGTCTGACCGAACTTCTTGCACCCCCATCTTACTCCCTCTGGTTTGTAACCCCACAGCAAACTTTGAGCACCTAGGCTCAGGAATAATGTCTTCGACCGACTCAGACTGGACATAGGGCACGTTGCCTAAAGCAGTATAAGCCCTGTGTCATTGAGTGCTAGGCCACATCTGATCACAACATACGACAAAACTACAAATATTTATATGTTGGTCACTTTCTGCACCGACAGTTGGCGCCATCCGTGGGGAAGACGTCGTACGTTCACACTATTGGGATGTGGGTTCTACCATCTTCAGCATGGCGGGCTCAAGCGATATGACTCACTTTAGCTCATTGGAGTTTCCCACGCTCCCACCTATTGGGATGTGGGTTCCTCCTATCTTCGAGCCATCCCAAGCCTTCCACTTTGGAAGCATGGACTTCGTCACCGACCAGCTTGACATGCTTCACCTCTACGAGGAGGCACTCGTCCTAGTGCCCAACAAAGGAGGAGCGCCCTCCATCGGCTCTAGGCTACCTAGCGACCTCAACAACAAGGCACCTACGCTTCGCTCCGAGCCTATGCTGGGCTCAAACCCCATTGTGAGTAATGTACATACTGTTATTTACTTGCTATTTACTATTTTGCACTAATTCTCTGGAGGGACCCCATTGTCCTTGCCATGACTGTCGTGCGACCAGTTCCCCTATGGCCTCGTGTCCCCTATGGACGCGTACGCACGGGGGCTCCAAAATATGCTGGCGTCGCCCCCCTCTCACATCCAAATTTGTGGGGATGGCGGACTATGCTCCCTCCTCTTTTCATGACCTCATGGATGACGATGTTGAGAGCGATGGCTCCAGCATCAGTGACGTCGTGGCATCAAGCCACCCTCTGTCCTATGAGTGCGCTATGGCAGACGCTTTGGGATAGCAGCCAGTGGTGGTGGAGTCTCTTTAGACCCACACCCCTCTGGACCCTTGCGTGGATGCCCTCGCATGTGCCTAGGCACACAGCACTTCGACAAGCTCCTGGATAGTCCATGCACCAACCATGCCTACCCCATCAAGCACCTCTACAAGGACTGTGAGCTCCTCAAGCGCTTCCTATGATAGGCCAACGGGCCAAAAAAGGAAAGGGCAAGGAGGCAGCAGCCAAGAAAGGAGGCATGACGGACAAGGATGGAGACGACTTTCTCGACCCTAAGGAATGCATCATGATCTTCAGGGGATCTGATGCCATCTACTCCAAGTGCCAGCACAAAGTGTGCTACAGAGTGGCATATGTTGCCAAGACAGCCGTCCCCACCTTCCTTCGCTGGTTAGAATCTCTAATCACCTTTGATCAGAGGGACCATCCTTCCCACGTCGCCTAATCAGGCTGCTACCCGCTCATCGTCGACCCCATTGTCTGCAAGAAGCGCCTCACCAAGGTGCTAATGGACAGAGGCAACGGCCTCAACATCCTCTATGTCGACACCCTTGATGCCATGCGCATCCCCCGGTCGGAGCTTCGCCAAGTGAGCTCTCCCTTCTACGGTGTGATCCTAGGGACACAGGCGTACCCGCTCGGGCAGATCGACCTACCCATCACGTTCGGTGACCGAGCCAACTTCCGCTCGAAGGTGATTACCTTCGAGGTGGTGGACTTCCTAGGGTCTTACCATGCCATCTTAGGGTGGCCATGCTATGCCAAGTTCATGGCAGTCCCCAACTACACCTACCTAAAACTAAAGATGCCAGGACCGAATGGCATCATCACTGTGGGTAGCACCTTCTCGCACGCCTACACGTGCGACTGCGAGCATTTTGAGCTCGCCACTGCCATCATCAACTCTTCCGAGCTCCCGTGGCTTGAGGAGTTGTTGACCCTAGCAGTCCCAAACTACAACAAGCCAACCTCCTCGACTATCTTCTACCCACTCGAGGAGACCAAAGTGGTGGGAATTGACCCAACTAAGATGGTGCGGATCAGGATCCAGCTCCCAACCAAATAGGAATGCGAGCTCATCGACTTTCTATGCGCCAACCATGATGTCTTTGCATGGAAACCTTTTGACATGCTAGGCATACCTCGAGAGGTCACCGAGCATGCACAACGCCTCGTCTCGGGCTCGAAGCCTACCAAGCAACACCCGCGTCGCTTCGATGACAAGAGGCATAGGGCCATAGGCGAGGAGATCGCCAAACTCCTGGTAGCCAACTTCATCAGAGAGGTATACCACTCCAACTGGCTTACCAATCCTATTCTTGTTAAAAAGAAGACTGGGAAATGGAGAATGTGCATTGATTATACTGGCCTCAACAAGGCGTGACCAAAGGACCATTTTCCTTTACCACGCATAGACCAGATAGTTGACTCCACCTTAGGATGTGAAATCCTCTCCTTTCTAGATGCCTACTCAGGCTATCACCAAATCATGATGAAGGAGTTCGACCAACTCACAACTTCGTTCACCACCTCATATGGTTAGTACTATTATGTAACCATGCCTTTCGGTCTAAAGAATGCTAGCGCCACCTACCAAAGGTGCATGCAGCAATGCTTTGCCAATCAAATCAACCCGCTCGATCAGCTTGATCAAGTCGAGCATCCAAAACCAACAATCGCTGTCTATGTTGATGACATAGTGGTGAAAACGGCTCAAGCTTGCAACCTGATCACAACCTTGGCTGCGCCATTGATGAACCTTTGAAGGTTCAACATCAAACTGAATCCTAAAAAATGTGTTTTTGGGTTCTGAAGGGGAAGCTACTTGGATACATCGTGTCCAAATGTGGCATTGAGGCCAACCTAAAAAAATCATGGCCATCTCCAACATGGGCCCTATACGCAACATCAATGGCGTACAAAGGCTCACCGGCTGCTTGGCTACCCTGAGCCGATTCATCTCCTGGCTCGGCAAATGGGGGATGTCGCTCTACAAGCTTCTCAAAAAGACGAACACTTTCATATGGACTGAGGAAGCACAACAGGCTTTGGAGAGCCTCAAAGCGTCTCTAACGTCGGCCCCGATCCTCGTCGCTCCCAAACAGGGAGAACCCCTCCTCCTCTATGTCGCGGCAAGCAACCACATGGTAAGTGCTGCCTTGGTCATTGAAAGGGAGGACCGAGACACCACCTTATGGTCCGATGACCCATATACTTTGTCGGGGAGGTACTCACCGACCTCAAGGTCCGGTACCCCCAGGTGCAAAAACTCATGTACGCCGTCTGATGGCGACCTAGAAGCTCCTACACTACTTCACCGACCATGAAGTCTTGGTCGTCACTTCATACCCGCTCGGAGACATCATCCACAACCATGATGCCACAGGGCGAATCTCTAAGTGGGCGCTCGAGCTAATGGGCCATGACATCAGGTACATTCCCCATACCGCTATTAAATCTTAGGCTCTCATGGACTTTGTCACCAAATGGATAGAGGTCCAGCTTTTGACCCCGGATGTCACCCATGAGTACTAGTTGATGTACTTCGACGGGTCCATGATGGCGCTTGGCTTGGGGGCTAGAGTGGTTCTAATCTCCCCAGACGGGAGTAGGCTCTGCTACATGATCTGCCTCCACTTTTCGGCCTTAAACAACGCCGTGGAGTACGAGGCCCTCATCAACAGACTGCACATCACCATTGAGCTTGGCGTCACATGACTCTATGTTCACGGTGACTTAGAGTTGGAGTTCTCCTGCAAAAGCCCCCTCATGGTAGCATACTGCCAGGAGGTATGCAAGCTCAAGGACAAATTTCAGGGGATCAAGCTACACCATGTCCCCCGAAAGGACAATGATGCCGCCGATTTTCTCACAAAATTGGTGGCCAGGCAGGTTTCATCTTCGGACGGGGTCTTCATCAGTGACCTTCACGAACTGTCTGCCTGCATCCTAGAAGGTCTAATCTAGACACACACTGACTCTGACATGACGCTCGGGGGCTCCGACCCCAGTGCCTCCGTCACGACATCGCCTGCCGATGTCACCACGCTAGCACTCAATCAAGCCAACTAGCAAGCGCCGCTGCTCGTCTACCTCCTCAAGAAGGTTCTCCCACCTAAAAGGACTAAAGTGCGATGGGTTACTCAATGCACCAAGACATTCATCGTGATCGGAAATGAACTCTACAAACAGAGCCCATCGGGAGTACTTATGAAGTGCGTCCCTACCGACCAAGGCAAGCAGCTCCTCCTTAAGGTCCACGCCGGAATCTACGAACATCACATGGCCCTGAGGTGCTGGTCAAAAAAGCCTTTTGCTAAGGTTTTTACTGTCCCACCGCACTATGAGATGAAGAGGAGGTCGTCCGTAGGTGTGAAGGATGCTAGTTCTATGGTCGGCAAACTCATTTGCAAGCACAAGATCTCCAAACCATCCCCATCACCTAGCCATTCATGGTCTAGGGCCTTGACATGGTAGGACCCCTCAAAAAGGGCCCAGGTGGCTTCACTCACCTACTCATAGCGGTCCACAAATTCACCAAGTGGATCGAGGCTAAGCCCATCACCAACATCCGGTCGAAAGAGGTGGTCAAATTCTTCCTCGACATCATCTATCGGTTAGGTGTTCCTAATTGTATCATCACTGACCACAGAACTAACTTCACTGGGAAGAAGCTCCTAGACTTCAGTGATGGATACGACATCAGGATCGACTGGGCCTCGGTCGAACATCCATGTACTAACGGTCAGGTCGAGCGAGCCCATGGCATGGTCCTCTATGGACTCAAGCCGTGTATCTTTGACTGACTAAACAAGTACACCAGGTGATGGGTTGCAGAGGTCCCCGTGATCCTTTGGAGCCTGAGAATGACCCCGATCTGATCCACAGGGTTCACACCCTTCTTCCTAGCCTACGGAGCTAAAGCAGTGCTGCCCTCCGACCTCAACCACGGTGCCCGAAGAGTGAAGGCTTTTGACCGTGACTGATCCACAAAGGCTCAGTAAGATGCAGTTGACCTACTCAAGGAGGCCCGTGAGACGACCATCATCTGCTCTGCTCGCTACCAGCAGACTCTCTGTAGGTACCACAAGAGGAAAATCAGAGGAAGGATCCTCGAGGTCGGAGACCTCGTGCTTCAAAGGACCCAATCGACCAAGGATAAGCACAAGCTCTCTCTACCTTGGGAAGGACCCTACACAGTGACCGAAGTGATCCAACTGGGCACCTACCGACTGAAGGATGACAACAGCGACGTTCTCACCAACACTTGGAACATCGAACAGTTGTGTCGTTTCCTCGCCTAAAAAATTCGGTCTTTCATTCAATGATTGCTCCTACAAAGCACCTTGGCCTGAACACTTTCTGCTCGAGTCGCTTGAGGGCTCCACAAGGGTGCGATACCACCTCTCTTTTTTACTATCTTATGGTAAATACTTTTCTACCCAAACAAAAGGGTAGTCCTTTCCTTTAATTACCTTACGTAACTTTGCTTTTAACATTCTGACCGATCACACCCTACCACTACCTACGGTTACGAGTAGCTAAGCCCCACAGGCTACGCCTAGGCTCCTAAGGTTGCAGCCTACAGGATGAATGGGTAGGTGTGAAAAAGAAAGAATAAAAAAGCAAAGCTATGCTAGGGTAAAAATAAGGAACGGATGGGACAAACTTCCCCGAACAAAGTGATTCATCACGAAATAAAATTGTTGTATTCGTAACACAAAAGATGTTCACATAGGGGACTCCCCTATGAACTTATCCCTTACACAAATGACTTGTTCCTACTTTTACATGCTAATTATGGCTGCCCGGTGGCATCGACTGTCGGTGCGACCGGCGAAAGTAGGGGCTACCCGTCCTCCGGTGGGACAATGTTCATTTCTGAGCCGTGCTCTATGCCATCCACAGGCTAGGCAACATCCTCCTGGTGCATGCCTTTGGCCATGTTCACACAGCGGGCATCCATCACCCACTGGGCGGAGACTTGCTCGGCCACCAACTGTGCGTGTGGCAGCAAGCTTTCCCCGGGCGCATGGATAGCCTCTAGGCTCCAACCATCGGCGTACCCACTGTAGATGGCGGTGAAGTCCAGCTCCTAGTGGTGCGTCGCCAACGATGTCAGCACCCCTAACATTCCGTAGATCATCCCATCAGTGATGAGCGCCCATACTTTGTCCGGGACCTCCACCAGTCGGATAGTGGGCGTGCTGGTGCTCGGCGCTGACCCGAAGACCTCTGAGACAACGACCTAGGTGATGTTGCAAAGCTAGTCGAGATCCCCCTTGAGAGCACATTGCTCTTCAAGGGACATGGCCAGTGCCTCCGCATTCTGGACAATTGTCGCCCTGGCTGTCTCCAGGTCCTGCTCCAATGACCCAACCTTTCTGCCCAGCTTTGGAAGAAGGATGACAAGCTTAGAAGTAGGCTAAACGAAAAATCCAAGACATCAAAAGAAGAATGGATGCATACCAAGGTGGGTGTTCTCGAGGATGGGGAGTCCCTCCTCCTGCTGAGTCACCTACTCACGCAATCGGCGTTCAACTCCTCAGTCCCAAGCACCCGGCCCCAGAGCACGAGCACTTCCTGGTTGACCTCTGACTGGGCCTTCCACTCTAACTCCAGGGCCTTCCATTCTATCTCTAGGGTCTCTACGGTACTTTGGAGAACCACCTCGGTCTTCGCCAGGGACTTCTGCAGCGCTGCCTCAGTCTCTGCCTGGTGGACCTTCGCCGCCTCAAGCCCCCACTCGGCGGCGGTCGCCCGGTCCACCACGAGTAGCTCCACTGCCCGCGCCTCGGTCACCTCCGATGCCCAGTCTTGGGACTCACAGTGGGTGGACTCTAGCTCATGCTCGAGCTCGCTGACCCACCATGACATCTCAACCTCCTGGGCATGCTCCATCTGGAGGAAACGAGACTTGCGGCTTGACATCTTCTCCAGACCCTACAAAATGAGAAGCAAGCATGCTGAGGCAACCGATGATAGACCAAGGAGTCAAGGACGAATGCAGAAAACTCACCTCTATGACCTAGGGTAGGTCGATCATGACCGCTTGCTGGATGGACTTTGTAACACCCTAGTGTTATGGTTGCACTAAAACACTTGCATCACATGAGCATGAGCATCATCATCTCATTCATAAGCATCATATCATTATGAATGTTATCATTTCATGTGTGTTCCTATTTGAACTGCTTGGTTTATGCTAGCAATTGTGTGTGCTCATGTGTGGTCTATGCAAATGTGTGTCAAATGTCCTCTTAAACAACTTAGCTACACTTAGAATGTCTTTAGCAACAATGTTCATGTTGACCATCTTGTCTAATTACACTTCTAAGTAATAGCTTGACTTGTGTTGACCCTAGAGCTCTTATCTTTGACTGTTTCAAAAGTACAACTTAGAGTGTTTGCATGTCTGAGAAACCTAAAGGAAAGTTGTAGAAAATTTTATAAGGAACAAAAGTTGTTTTATGACCAACTCATGAAAATGTGCACAACATGCTTAAAAAGGTCCCACAAGGCAGAATTGGGGTTAGATTCAACACTTAGAAATTTTCTAAGTTTGGACTGCATTTATAGTTTGTTGAAGCTAACTTTGGCTTGATGTAATTTGTGATTGGTTGAGAGTTAGCTGATACTTGCTAAAGAAATGTTGTAGCCCTATTATAGCTCTACAACTTTCCTTCAAGGAGATTTTGCTAACTCGCCACCGTTTTTGAGTTGGGAGGTGATGAAAATGCGCTGTCAGTCGGTTGATCGGCAGCTGAATGCTAAAAAATTGAACTCGGCACAGTGCCGACTGGACTCAGACACCGGCCGCCACGTGGCCGCCATGTGCTGTGGTCGGCCTGATGCCGCTGCCCGCTAGCGAATGCTTGAAGGCCGTGCCCGCCTG
This sequence comes from Miscanthus floridulus, assembly GCF_019320115.1. Taxonomy (NCBI): domain Eukaryota; kingdom Viridiplantae; phylum Streptophyta; class Magnoliopsida; order Poales; family Poaceae; genus Miscanthus; species Miscanthus floridulus. Next base: position 58,111,419 of record NC_089598.1, on the reverse strand, counting down.
CCCTCCCACTCGCCTTTGCTCTCTATTTCCTTCTCTCGAGCGTGCTGGAGCCACCGAGAAAAGCCGTCGCCGTGCCATTGCTCCGCCAAGCCCGTGCACCCTCGCCGTTGCATCACTTCTCACTCCAGCTAGACCATGACTCCATCGTCATCCTCTGAAGCTCGTCCACCTCACCACTGAGCCAGAGAGTCAAGGTAGACGCCATTTTTCTTCTTCTCCGCGGTGGAGCGCCATTGCCGCCGGAGTTCGAGCTCGCCGTGGCCGACCAACACTGGAGCCCTCTCACTCCTTTCTCTCCCTTCCCTCAGTTTCCATGTGAACCCTAGATGCTCACGCCAAGTTTAGGTCGAACCGCCATGGCCTGAGTTTGCCGGCGTACCTCGCGCAGCGCCGCCGCAACCGCCACTGCTGCTGGCGACCTCCTCCTCTGTAGCTAGGGGGTCCATTTTCTACTCCCATCGGTGCGGGACAACGTGTTGTGCACGTTGGTGCCACCCCCTTCGCTGGGCTCCTCGCCATCGTCGAGCGGTGGCCGGTCAACGACCTCCCCTGCTTCATCTGCGACTGGTCGGTGGGTCCATTGACCCCGCGGGCCCCGCCTGTCAATGGCTCATAGAGTTTTAGACTTGATTTTAAATGCAGATTTTTATGCTATTTTGTGAATTTTGCATCTCCAAAGTGGTAGATCCAAATGGAGTGAGGCTAATTTTGGTAGAATCACAGTGAAGTGTAGTATTTAGGAAAAATATGACATGAGCACATGATGTAGAAATTTTGGATGAACTTGAAATGTGTTTTTAAATGCATGCAAACTTGTTTAAATTATATCTTGAGTTTCTGTGATCCAAAAATTATGAAATTTTGTGGGTAAGCTATTCTTGCTAGTAGAAGCTCTGGTAAAAATTTGAGAGTCATTGCATGTATGGTTTTTGAGTTATAGATTTTTCTTTTATCATTGATTGATACTTGTGTGAATTTTTTTTGTAAATTATCTAGGAATCCTATGACCCTGAAATTTGGTGGGTAGCATCCTAGTACCTTAAGGATGCTAGGAAAAATATGAAATCTGTTGCTTGACACTTTTCACTAAGGTTTCCTATTTATGCCATTTTAAGCTTTTATGCCTTGTCATTTTTGTGTAGGATGAGATCCTTGTTCAATTGATGTGAAATTTATGTAGTATCCTATTGAAGACATGTATAAGCTACTGTAATTTTTGTAGAATTTTATGTACACTTTGGATATGTGTTTATTATTTAACCTAAGTCTCTAAATAAATTATTAAAGGCACGAGAATAATTTATTTAGGAATAGACACTATGTTTTCTGGTGTTCTTTCAACATGTATGATGAGTTAGTAAAGTGGGTCTTGTCCGTTTGTATGTTTACAACGTAAGTTAATAATTATTTCTTGCGTTGTGTCTTTCTGGACAATTCAAGGAACTTTATAAAGTTCACCATGATAAATTGGTTTGCTGGAAAAGTGGTCAATAACAAAGTTGTAGGAAACTTGTTTATATAGCTTGTGTCAAAATTGCAAGACATTTGGCCTAGTAGTTTGAGAGTTATCTCAGTTGGAAGACAGCACTCCCAACTGCCTACTCTCTGGAATCCACGGACAGTTTTACAAGATCAGTCTGAGTGACCTAGTTTGAGTTTGAATTAGTCTTTGGTGATTAAATGAAAGTTGTAGACAATTTTTTAAGCTTTCAAAAAAGTCTTAAATCATGGTATTTGGATCTGTATCACTCCAGTTATGGATCAAACTTTTAGCTGCTGTTTGCAGCCTGAAAACTGTTGAGTGCAGTGAATGACTTGTTTGCTTTACATGAGTTGACGTGATGATTTAGATGCTAGGCTAATTAAGATAAATTGTTAGTTGCAGGTGCTAGACCTCTTACTGAAGATCAACAACTTTATCTTAGGTTATTAGAACTTGGTGAGTGTGCCGTTTTTGTTTTATAAAAGAGATATGCACCTACTCGGTAAAAATCGATGTTAATCTTGTATCATTATGTCTTTCATGCGTCCATTCATACATGGCTGTACATTTCATCATCACCTTCCATCTCGTGTGCATGCATGATTTTTATACTATGCATATGCATGCAATAGGTGTTCCGGAGGGAGTCACGCTTCTGGAATTCGAGCCAGTACTTCCGGAGGAGCAGCAGCAAGCTCAGGAGCAGGAGGTGCAGGCCCCCGAAGGAGTCAACGAAGAAGTTCTTGAGTGTCCCGATCACCAACCTTCATCATTTCTGAAAGGCAAGCCCTGGAGCATTCTAAGTCTCCTATGTTTTGAAAATGGTTACTTTTAGTATCTTTATTTATTGATGCATTAAGTGATAGGAATTGGATGCAAACAATTGTTGCATATATATCTATTCCATAGCCAGTATACGTACCTGAATCCTATTTAGGTCTAGGAGCAAATCAAAGCTTAGCCTTGTTTAGACTGGTAAAAGTTAGGTGTTTTCCTGTCACCTGCAAGTTAGGAGAATGTCTGGTCACGGTTGGCTATAATTGCTATCGTGGAGAATAACCATGTGTTAATAAAGAATTGTGACCGGACAGGATGTCGATAGAGAAGCAACAAGGCAAGGAGACCTTGGGTGTGGATCTATCACCGTCTATGTCGGTTAAGGACCGATTCGCTGTACGTCCTCATGTCATGTTGAACGCATGCCTATCACTTAGTTGGCCGGATAACTCATTCCGACCGTGAAGCCGAGTAGCTCAACTCAGGCCAGAAGACCAAGAAGTGAAAGTGCGCACCCTGGCGGTAGTAAGGATGTGCGAGGAGCTATTGGTGTAAGTCCAAGGTGAGATTGACCACCTGGCAGAGTGGACTCCCTGAGGGTGCGGCGCTGATTGGAGCCGTGATTCCTGAGATGTACCAAAGGTGACCTAAGGCTGCCTTCGCGCGGTATGCGTGGGTTTGTGTTAGGAATACCCCTCTAGTTGGATAGGAATCGATTTGAATCATCGTCTCTCCCAAATAGTGAGAACTTGACTGAGCAGCGACAACGTAGATGCACTTAATTGAACTTGATGGTTAAATCAATGATGATGATACAACATTATACCGGATATGGTTACTAATGTTTGGAGTTAATCAATTGCTTGCTCTAGTACAGGTGCTAATCTAGTTGATAGGTTAATATTGTTAACTTGCTGCTTACTCATAAATCAAATTATGCTCTCTTATCACTAAAGCTTTTATGCAAAATGGTTGTCAAGCAAGATCCACCGATAAAGCCTTGCATACTCCTTGGTGTCATTTATTTCTGGTTTACGATGGGTAAGTCTAGCTGACTACCTTCTCGTACTCAGGGTTTATTCCCCCTTGTTGTAGATGACATGCTCTATAATGGCTACTGCAAGTATTGTCTCCACCCTACGGGGGATGAAGACTAGATCATGGGCATGATCATCTATGTTATCTTATCTTACTGCTTTTGCTGGATATGACTATGGAACTGGCTTGTATTTGAACTAAGTGTGTGTGATGATGTCAAACTACTTTACTTCCGCTATTTGTGAACTCATTTTGTAATAACTATGTGTACTCTGATGTATGAGGTACTTGTGAACTACTTGTGAAATGGATGTAACATGTGGCTTGTTATGTTGAATTACTGTGATCTTGGTTGTATGCAAGTTGGTTTGAAATCCTTCGTGGTTTTAGTTGACTACCGGGTTTATATGGGTTCAAGTATGATGGTTTGATCACTCTGGTGATTGCTTTCGTACTTGTGCTCTTATAAATTGGTCGGTTCTGTTACAGCTAGTATCAGAGCTAGATTCAACATTAAACATGTCATATGTGTATTTAAAACAAAAGCTTTTGTTTGCAAAAATCAGTTTTGACAACTTATAGCTACATATATATAGGTGTTCAAATCTGAAATTTTATCTAAAGTGTGCCAGTGGTCATATCCTCTATGCCCAAATAAGGACTTTCAGGTGGCTTATTTAAGTAATGACTTTTGGGGGGTAATTGCTTTCATTTTATTTTGTCGTCCATACGGTGTGCTATTGTATGGATGCCATTCGCTTGGGTGGTAATTTATGGATCAATTGCATCTAGGCCTAGGTCAAGTGAGTTGTGAGAGCATGACCGTCCAACTGTCGGTCTAGGGGAGAGTTAGTTGTGGTTACCGGAATGTTTACATGTTGCACACATGTACATATGAAGGTACTTAATTGTGGGTGTATCAATCGGGTAGTTTTGGATACCGAAGTATATATATTCGGGGATGTATATATGGAGAGTATCTTAGTTTACTGCTTTTATTGTGTGCTTATTTCTTTTGTTGGGATGGGCTACAATGAAATTTTCTGCAGGTACACTAACAACGCAACGTGTAGCTTGACTAGATACGTATATGAGAGAACGTATGTATGCCACCGTCTATGTCGCTAGAATGTTAAAATTTTCTTAAGATTCGTGAGGACATACGAAATGTGCATGCATCATGTTTACTCATGCCATTCCATTTGTGCATCACTCCCTCCCTTATCTTTAATTATTCCGTTATACATTTCTCATCCTGTATGGTAATCCTCTCACGCCCAAGTTGCAATGCTACTACTGATGGCCGCACTAGCGCTACCACCCTAGAGCAGCACATTCCTTCATGTGTTTGGCACCCCAACCCTGTTGTGGAGGGTGCTACATTCAGTAGGATATATGGAGCCACCTCGTTATACTTAGATGTAACCTCTGAAACTTGCATGTTGGCTCCATTTGGATGTGAGCTTTAAATAAAAGTCCAGCTTTGAAGTTCACAAAAAAAATTTGGCATGTGAGCGTATGCATCGCGTGAATGTGTGGAGTAAAGTTGTGGCGATGTTATGAGGATGAATTATTGTGCCTCTATTTATTGTATGAAATTAATCTCTCCAATAAGTTCAGTTTGGCATAATTCTAAAATTCATCTGCAATGTATCTGACATCGTCCATCATTATTCACAAATGCACTTCTGCAGATGTCGCGCAATCTGCGTTCAGGCCATGCTGGGGTAGTGGTGATGATGATCTTCCACCGCCACCATCGCCCACACCGTCTGATCTGTTGGCCATGCTCATGGAAGGTTAGCGTGTGTTGGGCGATGCTATGCGTACCCTGGCCCAGCATCAAGCACAAGGCCGCCATCAACGACAGGGACTAGAGCCCAACCAGTTTAGTGATTTCAAGGAATTCCAAGATACCAAGCCGCCCATCTTCAAGGAAGCTGAAGAGCCACTCCAAGCAGAAGAGTGGCTAAACACGCTTGAGCACAAGTTCCGTTTGCTCAGGGTGATGGAACAGATGAAGGCAGAGTATGCTTCGCATCAGCTACAAGGACCAGCAGGTATATGGTGGCGACATTATCGGTCCACCCTACCAGAAAATGCCCAGATCACATAGAATCGATTCCAGGAGGCTTTCAAGAGTCATTATATTCCTCCCGAGTTGATGGCCATAAAGCATAATGAGTTTATGAAGCTGGTGCAAGGCACCAAGACACTCACTGAATATCTTCATGCCTTCAATCATCTAGCAAGGTATGCTCCAGAATTCATTGATTCAGAAGCAAAGAAAATCACCAGCTTTAAGAGAGGGCTTAGTCCCAAACTGATGAAGTCCATGGGGAACAACAAGAGTGTCACTTTCAATGAGTTCGTAAGCGATGCTCTTACTCAAGAGAATAACGATGATGTCTATGCTGCTTCCAAAAATCACAAGAGGGCCTTTGAGGTAGGTGTCTCTCAGGCTAAAGCTCTAGTGGTAAAGATTCAGTTTCGCCCACTGACTATAGCCATTAGGTACCGGCCGCCACAAAAGAAGAATCAGTCAAAGACTGGTTTCAAGAAGACATTTACTGTACCTCTTCCAAAGGGCACCACAGGACCAGGGAATTCTTTTGTTTCGCCAGCTAATAGGCCCTGCTAGAATTATGGTAGGACAGGTCATTGGTCCAAGAATTGTCCATATCCTCAGAAGAACAATCAGAAGCAAGGGAATTCTAGTGCTCGTCAAGGACATGTTAACTACACCAATGTGATAGAGATACCCTCCGGAGAGGTGGTTACTACGGGTAAGTTCCTTGTGAATCACCATCCGGCAGTTGTACTATTTGATTCTAGTGCTTCACATTCATTTATGAGTCTAGCTTTTGCATCAAAATACAATCAGAAGGTAATTACAGTATCCTTGGGTAGTTATTGCATTAGTGCAGCTGGAAGTAATATCTCGACTAATCAAATAGTGCTGGGGGTGAGTATCAAAATTGAGGGACAAGTGTTTATGGCCGATATGGTAGTTTTGCTGGGATTAGGGATAGATGTAATCTTGGGAATGAAGTGGATGAGCGGTCATGGAGTGCTCATTGATACTTCCACTAGGGTCGTTATGTTGAGGGATCCTATTAGTAAGGAGGCTTTCCTTGTGCCACTTCCTAGAGAGCTTGAACTCCACAACATTGCTAATGTTATCCAGACCTCGAGAATTGAGGACGTTCCAGTAGTGTGTGAATTTCCCGATGTATTTCCTGATGATCTACCTGGTTTACCACCGGATCAAGATATAGAATTCAAGATCGAGTTAGTGCCGGGCACTGCACCTATTTCTAGAAGGCCTTATAGGATGCCACCGAATGAGTTAGCAGAGCTTAAAGTTTAGTTACAAGATCTATTAGAGAAAGGTCTTATCCGACCTAGTGCTTCTCCCTAGAGTTGTCCTACTATATTTGTGAAGAAGAAGGATAAGTCATTGCGCATGTGTGTGGATTATCGTCCACTCAATGCTATCACAATCAAGAACAAGTACCCACTGCCCCGTATTGATATTTTGTTTGATCAATTGTCTAAGGCAAAGGTATTCTCCAAAATTGATTTGAGATCTGGTTATCATCGGATAAAGATTAGATCGGAGGATGTGCCTAAGACTGCTTTCTCCACCAGATATGGGTTGTATGAGTATCTTGTTATGTCCTTCGGCCTGACCAATGCTCCTGCATACTTCATATATCTGATGAATTCTGTATTCATGGAGGAACTGGACAAATTTGTAGTTGCCTTCATTGATGACATCTTGATCTTTTCTGTAAATGCTGAAGAACATGCCAAGCATCTGAGAGTTGTTTTATCTAGGCTACGAGAACATAAGCTTTATGCCAAGTTCAGTAAATGTGAGTTTTGGCTTAAGAAAGTACCTTTCTTGGGTCATGTGTTGTCTGATGAAGGGATTTCGGTTGATCCATCTAAGGTGCAAGAAGTCATGGATTGGAAAGTACCAACTTCAGTGCATGAGGTTAGAAGTTTCCTTGGTTTGGCTGGATATTATCGTCGATTCATCCCAGATTTCTCTAAGGTAGCCAAGCCCATGACCAGGTTGCTTCAAAAAGATGTAAAGTTTGTTTGGACTCTAGAGTGTGAGACTATTTTTTGCACTTTAAGGACCTTGTTGACATCAGCTCCTGTGTTGGCACAACCTGATATCGAGAAATCTTTTGATGTGTTTTGTGATGCATCAGGTACCGGTTTAGGATGTGTCCTTATGTAGGAAGGTTGGGTTATTGCTTATGCCTCACGTCAGTTAAGGAAGCACGAAGCCAGTTATCTAACTCATGATCTTGAGTTAGCTATTGTTGTTCATGCTTTGAAGATTTGGAGGCATTACCTGCTCGATAACGTGTGCCATATCTATACCAATCACAAAAGTCTCAGGTATATCTTCACTCAACCAGAATTGAACATGAGACAGACAAGATGGCTAGAGTTGATTAAAGATTATAATTTAGAAGTCCATTATCATCTGGGTAAAGCAAATGTTGTTGCTGATGCTTTGAGTAGGAAATCTCACTGTAATTCTCTCTTGGAAGCAGATTATCATTTGGTGCATCTGTTACATCCTGCTGTGTTGCACAATATTACCCTTAGTTGCTCTCTGGAAAGTAAAATCATCGAGCTTTAGAAAACTGATGTGGGTGTGTTCCACATCAAAAGAAAGATGAAGGAACAAGAGACAAAACACTTTCATATTGATGAGAAGGGTGTTCTATGGTTTAAGGACAGACTTGTAGTACCGAAGGACAAAGAGCTTAGAAACCAAATCTTAGAAGAAGCTCACTCATCCAAGTTATCTATCCACCCGAGAAGTAGCAAAATGTATCAAGATTTGAAATCTCGCTTTTGGTGGACCAAGATGAAGAAAGAAATCGCAGCTTATGTTGCAAGGTGCGACAATTGTTGTAGAGTCAAAGCAATTCACATGAAGCCTGCTGGACTTCTCCAACCATTGTCTATACCAGGATGGAAGTAGGAAGAGATTAGTATGGATTTCATTGTTGGACTTCCTCCTACCCAAAAGAATTTTAATTCTATATGGGTAATAGTGGATCGTTTAACAAAGTCTACTCATTTCATACCAGTTAGAGTTGACTATCGACCAAGTGACTATGCTAAGCTATATTTTAACCAGATAGTACGTCTCCATGGTGTTCCTAGAACCATTGTATTCGACAGACGACCTCAGTTCACCACTCATTTTTGGGAACAATTGCATAAGATGATAGGGACCAACTTAGTTAGAAGTTCTGCTTATCATCCACAAATCTCTGGACAGACGGAGCGGGTGAATCAAATATTGGAAGACATGTTAAGAGCTTGCGTCATATCATCCAAAGGTTCATGGGATAAGTGGTTACCCTTAGCTAAATTTTCCTATAATAATAGTTATCAAGAAAGTATCAAGATGGCCCCGTTCGAAGCGTTGTATGGTCGCAAGTGTAGAACTCCTTTGAACTGGGTTGGATCTGGAGAGAGGAGATACTACGGCATTGAATTTGTTGAAGAGGCTGAACAACAAGTCCGTACTATCCAAAAACATATGAAAGCCGCTCAAGCTAGGTAGAAAAGCTATGCGGATAAAAGAAGAAAGCCCATTGAGTTTGAAGTGGGTGATCACATTTATCTAAAGGTATCACCGATGAAAGGTGTGCAACGATTCGGAGTAAAGAGAAAGCTTGCACCTAGGTATGTAGGCCCATATTCGATCATAGAGAAGAGTGGGAATGTAGCTTACAAGATAGAGTTACCTTATGAGATGAGAGCTATCTTCAATGTTTTTCATGTATCTCAATTGAAGAAATGTCTCCATGTTCCCGAAGAAAGAGTTTCACTTAGAGATGTCAAGTTGAAATTAGATCTATCCTATGAAGAAAGACCAGTGTGGGTTATCGACACAAGAGAAAGAGTAACCCGGAACCGTGTGGTTAAGTTCTACAAGGTTATGTGGAGTAACTAGGGTAGTGAGAACGATGCAACGTGGGAACGGGAAGATTATTTGAAGGATGTATACCCTACCTTTTATTCAAAATGGTACGCTTTTCAAATCTCGGGGCGAGATTTTTATAAGGGGGAGGGCTGTAACACCCCAGTGTTATGGTTGCACTAAAACACTTGCATCACATGAGCATGAGCATCATCATCTCATTCATAAGCATCATATCATTATGAATGTTATCATTTCATGTGTGTTTCTATTTGAACTGCTTGGTTTATGCTAGCAATTGTGTGTGCTCATGTGTGGTCTATGCAAATGTGTGTCAAATGTCCTCTTAAACAACTTAGCTACACTTAGAATGTCTTTAGCAACAATGTTCATGTTGACCATCTTGCCTAATTACACTTCTAAGTAATAGCTTGACTTGTGTTGACCCTAGAGCTCTTATCTTTGACTGTTTAAAAAGTATAACTTAGAGTGTTTGCATGTCTGAGTAACCTAAAGAAAAGTTGTAGCAAATTTTATAAGGAACAAAAGTTGTTTTATGACCAACTCGTGAAAATATGCACAACATGCTCAAAAAGGTCCCACAAGTCAGAATTGGGGTTGGATTCAACACTTAGAAATTTTCTAAGTTTGGACTGCATTTACAGTTTGTTGAAGCTAACTTTGGCTTGATGTAACTTGTGATTGGTTGAGAGTTAGCTGATACTTGCTAAAGAAATGTTGTAGCCCTATTGTAGCTCTACAACTTTGCTTCAAGGAGAATTTGCTAACTCGCCACCATTTTTGAGTTGGGAGGTAATGAAAATGCGCTGTCAATCGGTTGATCGGCAGCTGAATGCTGAAAAATTGAACTCGGCACAGTGCCGACCGGACTCAGACACCGGCCACCGCGTGGCCGCCACACGCCGTGGCCGGCCTGACGCCACGGCCTGCTAGCGAATGCTTGAAGGTCGCGCCCGCCTACCCTCCCACTCGCCCTTGCTCTCTATTTCCTTCTCTTGCGCGTGCTGGAGCCACCGAGAAAAGCCGCCACCGTGCCATTGCTCCGCTGAGCCCGTGCACCCTCGCCGTTGCATCACTTCTCACTCCAGCTAGCCCACGACTCCATCGTCATCCTCTAAAGCTTGTCCACCTCACCACTAAGCCGGAGAGTCAAGGTAGACGGCATTTTTCTTCTTCTCCGCGGTGGAGCGCCATTACCGCCGGAGTTGGAGCTCACCGTGGCCGACCACCACCGGAGCCCTCTCACTCCTTTCTCTCCCTTCCCTCAGTTTCCCTATGAACCCTAGATGCTCACACCAAGTTTAGGTCAGACCGCCATGGCCTGAGTTGGCCGGCGTACCTCGCGCAGCGCCGCCGCAACCGCCATTGCCACCGACGACCTCCTCCTCTGTAGCTAGGGGGTCCATTTTCTACTCCCATCGGTGTGGGACAACGTGCTGTGCACGTTGGTGCCACCCCCTTCGCCGGGCTCCTCGCCGTCGTTGAGCGGTGGCCGGTCAACGACCTCCCCTGCTTCGTCTGCGACTAGCCGATGGGTCCATTGACCCCGCGGGCCCCACCTGTCAATGGCTCATAGAGTTTTAGACTTGATTTTAAATGCAGATTTTTATGCTATTTTGTGAATTTTGCATCTCCAAGGTGGTAGATGCAAATGGAGTGAGGCTAATTTTGGTAGAATCACAGTGAAGTGTAGTATTTAGGAAAAATATGACATGAGCACATGATGTAGAAATTTTGGATGAATTAAATAAGAACTTGAAATGTGTTTTTAAATGCATGCAAACTTGTTTAAATTATATCTTGAGTTTCTGTGATCCAAAAATTATGAAATTTTGTGGGTAAGCTATTCTTGCTAGTAGAAGCTCTGGTAAAAATTTGAGAGTCATTGCATGCATGGTTTTTGAGTTATAGATTTTTCTTTTATCATTGATTAATACTTGTCTGAATTTTTTTTGTAAATTATCTAGGAATCCTATGACCCTGAAATTTGGTGGGTAGCATCCTAGTACCTTAAGGATGCTAGGAAAAATATGAAATCTATTGCTTGACACTTTTCACTAAGGTCTCCTATTTATGCCATTTTAAGCCTTTATGCCTTGTCATTTTTGTGTAGGATGAGATACTTGTTCAATTGATGTGAAATTTATGTAGTATCCTATTGAAGACATGTATAAGCTACTGTAATTTTTGAATAATTTTATGTACACTTTGGATATGTGTTTATTATTTAACCTAAGTCTCTAAATAAATTATTAAAGGCATGAGAATAATGTATTTAGGAATGGACACTATGTTTTTTGGTGTTCTTTCAACATGTATGATGAGTTAGTAAAGTGGGTCTTGTCCGTTTGTATGTTTAGAACGTAAGTTAATAATTATTTCTTGCGTTGTGTCTTTCTGGACAATTCAAGGAACTTTATAAAGTTCACCATGATAAATTGGTTTGCTGGGAAAGTGGTCAATAACAAAGTTGTAGGAAACTTGTTTATATAGCTTGTGTCAAAATTGCAAGGCATTTGGCCTAGAAGTTTGAGAGTTATCTCAGTTGGAAAACAGCACTCCCAATTGCCTACTCTCTGGAATCCACGGACAGTTTTACAAGATCAGTCTGAGTGACCTAGTTTGAGTTTGAATTAGTCTTTGGTGATTAAATGAAAGTTGTAGACAATTTTATAAGCTTTCCAAAAAGTCTTAAATCATGGTATTTGGAACTGTATCACTCCAGTTATGGATCAAACTTTTAGCTGCTGTTTGCAGCCTGAAAACTGTTGAGTGCAGTGAATGACTTGTTTGCTTTACATGAGTTGACGTGATGATTTAGATGCTAGGCTAATTAAGATAAATTGTTAGTTGCAGGTGCTAGACCTCTTACTGAAGGTGAACAACTTTATCTTAGGTTATTAGAACTTGGTGAGTGTGTCGTTTTTGTTTTATAAAAGAGATATGCACCTACTCGGTAAAAATCGATGTTAATCTTGTATCATTATGTCTTTCATGCGTCCATTCATACATGGCTGTACATTTCATCATCACCTTCCATCTTGTGTGCATGCATGATTTTTATACTATGCATATGCATGCAATAGGTGTTCCGGAGGGAGTCACGCTTCTGGAATTTGAGCTAGTACTTCCAGAGGAGCAGCAGCAAGCTCAGGAGCAGGAGGTGCAGGCTCCCGAAGGAGTCAACGAAGAAGTTCTTGAGTGTCCCGATCACCAACCTTCATCGTTTCTGAAAGGCAAGCCCCAGAGCATTCTAAGTCTCCTATGTTTTGAAAATGGTTACTTTTAGTATCTTTATTTATTGATGCATTAAGTGATAGGAATTGGATGCAAACAATTGTTGCATATATATCTATTCCATAGCCAGTATACGTACCTGAATCCTATTTAGGTCTAGGAGCGAATCAAAGCTTAGCCTTGCTTAGACCAGTAAAAGTCAGGTGATTTCCTGTCACCTGCAAGTTAGGAGAATGTCTGGTTACGGTTGGCTATAATTGCTATCGTGGAGAATAACCATGTGTTAATAATGAATTGTGACTGGGCGGGATGTCGATAGAGAAGCAACAAGGCAAGGAGGCCTTGGGTGTGGATCTATCCCCGTCTGTGTTGGTTAAGGACTAATTTGCTATACGTCCTCGTGTCATGTTGAACGCATGCCTATCACTTAGTTGGCCGGATAACTCGTTCCAACCGTGAAGTCGAGTAGCTCAACTCAGGCCAGAAGACCGAGAAGTGAAAGTGTAACAACCCAGAAATCCACACACCAAAAATCACAACTACAAAATATTTCTTAAAACTCCCATGTGATGATGAGTGACATTGTAGGAGCCAACTCTAAGAGTTGCATTAGAAGTAACCCAACCTAAGTCAACACACAAGCATGGCATATCATTTGTTAATTATGATTATTAAATTTCTAACAAATAACCTGTTGCATACAATGTTAACTTAAACTGTGATTTGGGTTTTCATTTGCTTTATGCTATGTTTAACAATTCCATTAAAGTAATAACCCATAAAGTTATTATTAAACAAAATTCCTTAAATTCCATAGAATAAGTTACCTTAGTTTTGAATTCAAATTCTAAACCAAATTTGAATTCAAATAATGGATAAGAAAAGAAAAATGGAAAAAGGAAAAGAAGAAGGCCTCGCAGCCTAGGCCTGCTCGGCTTCTCGGCCTGCCAGCGCACAGCAGCCCAGCCAGCCCAACCACACCCGCATTTGCTCATAGGGTTGGGAGTGGCCAGTACAAATCGTACTGATAAATTTTGGCACACAGGTTCTGCTGAGGAGTATAGCTCCGAGGAGTTTGACGGATGAGGGGTTCGTGCCTACGCTCGAGTTTGGCGATCTTATCTTCAAGCTGTTCTGAATGAATGCTACTTTTGATTCCGCTAATGCGGCGATGTAATAAATTATGTAATTCCGCACTATTTGTACTCTGATATTATCATTGTATGGATGTGATATTCGACTGGAATTTGGGTAATATGATCTACAACGATCTTATTACACTTCGACGCTGTGGATTTCCCTTCGCGGAAATTGGGGTAGTTTCAAAAAGTGCGCACCCTGGCGGTAGTAAGGATGTGCGGGGAGCTATTGGTGTAAGTCTGAGGTGAGATTGACCACCTGGCAGAGTGGACTCCCTGAGGGTACGGCGCTGCTTGGAGCCATGATTCCTGAGATGTACCAAAGGTGACCTAAGGCTGCCTTCACGTAGTATGCCTGGGTTTGTGTTAGGAATACCCCTCCAGCTGGCTAGGAATCCATTCGAATCACCGTCTCTCCTAGATAGTGAGAACTTGACTGAGCAGCGGCAACATAGATGCACTTAATTGAACTTGATGGTTAAATCGATGATGATGATGATGCAACATTATATCGGATATGGTTACTAATGTTTGGAGTTAATCATTTGCTTGCTCTAGTATAGGTGCTAATCTAGTTGATAGGTTAATATTGTTAACTTGCTGCTTACTCATAAATCAAATTATGCTCTCTTATCACTAAAGCTTTTATGCAAAATGGTTGTCAAGCAAGATCCATCAATAAAGCCTTGCATACTCCTTGGTGTCATTTATTTCTGGTTTACGACGTGTAAGTCTAGCTGAGTACCTTCTCGTACTCAGGGTTTATTCCCCCTTGTTGCAGATGACGTGCTCTATAATGGCTACTGCAAGTATTGTCTCCACCCTGTGGGGGATGAAGACTAGATCATGGGCATGATCATCTATGTTATCTTATCTTACTGCTTTTGTTGGATATGACTATGGAACTGGCTTGTATTTGAACTAAGTGTGTGTGATGGTGTCAAACTACTTTACTTTCACTATTTGTGAACTTGTTTTGTAATAACTATGTGTACTCTGATGTATGAGGTACTTGTGAACTACATGTGAAATGGATGTAACATGTGGCTTGTTATGTTGAATTACTGTGATCTTGGTTGTATGCAAGTTGATTTGAAATCCTTCGTGGTTTCAGTTGACTACCGGGTTTATATGGGTTCAAGTATGATGGTTTGATCACTTCGGTGATTGCTTTCATACTTGTGCTCTTATAAATTGGTCGGTTCTGTTAGAGACTTGACCCGCTCCAAGGCCTCCTCGAGCTTCACCCTGGTTTGGGCAAGATCGGACTCCATGGTGAGTCCTCTCCAACCAAGCATGTCCTAGAGCTAATCCTCCTGCTCATCTCAAAGGATGAAACGAACCTTCCTTGGGTCCTCAGGGCAGGGCCACACCAGGTTGGTAGCCCCTAGCCCGCTAGATGGCCTAGCCGATGATTGGACCACCGCCAGCTCCTACAACGCCGCCAGTGGCTCCATCCTATCACCTGCTTCACCATCAGAGGAGACCTCCACTATCTCGGTCTCACAGCCCGTCGGTGTACCTTTCACCTTTCACCTCCTGCCTAGCCGCATCTCCCCCCAACACCTCTAGCTCCGACCGGGAGGGCGAGCCATGCGGCCCTCCGCTGGGCGAGGTGGGGAGCCCGGTCTCCCTCCCCTCTTCCACCATAGCTAGTGCAGGAGGGGTCACAAGGGTCACCTCTGATGCAGCCTCCACCATCACCACTAGGATCACCACCAACACTGTCACCGACGCTGCCGCTATACTAGCGACCGACCCGAGGGGCGCTGCCCCCAAAAGGGAAGGTCACACCATCGCTACCCTGCTCTCCCTACCGCTCGTTGCAACATGATGCAAGGTGGGCTTCCACTCCTCCCGCACAGGAGGCGAGGTAATGCTCAACCCCAATAGCATCTAGCCACTTTCGAAAAAATATAGGTCAATCGCACTCCAAAAAAAACTCAACTACGAGATCAAAAAGAAATGAAGAAAGCATACCAGGATGTAAGTGGCAGGGCTCTGAAGCCCTGACCCACCGGCAATGGGCTCGCTAGGCGAGGACCGCTCCCAGGCCATGACCCATGACAACTCACTTCGACTGGGGGGGGAGTCGACCCGCCCGGCCCACGCATCGCCACGACCGCTGGCTCAAGGCGTGTTGACTAGAATAGCTAGCGGGGCATCCCCCGGTTGTGGGTCACATGCCAACGCCAGCCCTGAAGATGCGTGGGTGTGAGCCCACTCCTCCGACCGCCTGGCCTGCTTTGCCACGCCCGAAGCAGGTGGGGACAAGGCCGGTGATGCCTCCGAAGGGCGCGGTGACCGTGTCTGCTTTGCCTCCCACTCGTTGATGGTGTCCGAGCTTGTGGCATGCTTCCTCGGTGTGGAAACATCGCCGTGCCTCTTTGCCTCCCACCCACTGGTGACGGACACGGCCGTAGACTCACAATGCTCCACCGAGGTCGCAATGACCTCCCGGCCCCTATCGTCCTCGAAGGAGATCATGTCATCACCCATCTCCGTGGGATCCTCTAACTCGATGCCGCTCCTATTTTCCCCAGCCTGCATGCGCCAGGCGATCTCCATCTCCTTCCCATGCTTCCATCGAGCCTTCTTAGCTCTCTTCTTCTTCTTCTCGACCGCCACCTCCATAAGGGTGGCTTGCCAAGCCACACCCTCTGGCCCCTTCAAAAGATGCGTCCAGGACTTGTAAACTCTGAGTCCCTACGAAATGGATGACTCAAAGTCAAGATACAGGAGAGCAAAAGGGAAAAAGAACATGGGGTATGGAGAGGGGAGCATACCAGATTGGACAACTTCATCGCGTGAAGAGGTCTGGGCTTTCCATCAAGGGTCTCTTTGGCCCTCAGTTGTAGCACCCGATCAAGCCGACTCCAGACTTCGTCCGTCACCAACTCCTCCGGCAACGCATGGTCGGGGTCCATCGGGCCGGTGTAGATCCACATCGGCCATGTCCTTTCTACCAGTGGGATGACCCGATGGTGGAAGAAGGTGTGGAACACCTGCACCTCATCAAGGCCATGCCGCATCAGCTTCTGGAGCTCCGCCCGATAATCTCTAGCTTCTTGTTCTACCGGCTGGTGGGGCCCCATGACCAGCTCTCCTACCTCTCCGGCCTCCTATGGATGAAAGGCAAGAATGGCACCTTTGCTAGGTTCCTAATGTAGAACCATTCCCCGTGCCACCCCTGATTGGAATCGCAGGGGGTGTACATGGGGTACGAGCCTGACACGCTCGATTTCTTCTACAGCGTGAAGCCCCCCACTAGCATGATGCTAAGCGGCTTCCCTTCTAACAAGGCTCGCCCAGAGAACATCCACCGGAAGAAGTCCACGTGCGGCTCCATCCTGAGGAAGGCCTCACACACAGTGACGAAGCCAGCAATATGCAGCACCCCAGTCGAATTGAGGTGCTGTAGCTCTAGACCCCACTCATTGAGGAGCCCACATAGGAACCAATGCATGGGGTATCCTAACCCATGCTCATGGAAGGTGAGGAAGGAGACAACTGAAAGCTCTAGTTTGGTTTTGGTTAATTGATGAAACCCTAAGTGCTAACATAGTTTATCAAAGTGATTATGAGATAGGTAGCACTACTCCAAGTGATGAAGCAATGGCGAAGATCATGACGACATGGTGATGGCATGGTGATGATCAAATGCTTGAACTTGAAAAGAAGAAAGAGAAAAACAAAAGGCTCAAGGCAAAGGTATAAATAGTAGGAGCCATTTTTATTTCGGTGATCAAGACACTTAGCGAGTGTGATCACATTTAGGTTAGATAGTCTGTACTATTAATAGGGGTGAAACTCGTATTGAAATGCGGTTATCAAAGTGCCACTAGATGCTCTAACTCATTGCATATGCATTTAGGATCTAGTGGAGTGCTAACACCCTTGAAAATGCTTGTGAAAATATGCTAACACATGTGCACAAGGTGATACACTTGGTGGTTGGCACATTTGAGAAAGGGTTAGAAACTTCATCGGCGAAGTGTCCGCCCATAGAGTGCGGACAGTCCGACGGTGCCAACGGCGCCCTATGTAGAAAAGATAGGGGTTCACAGAGTGACCGGACGCTTGTGGTGTAGTAACCGGATGCTGGGTTTAGAGTCTGGTCAGTGATAGTAGTAAGCACACAGTCTCGGTCTTGTGATCGGACACTGGCATGTAAACTAACTGGACGCTGGCAGGGTATGTCCGGTCAGTGTTGACGTACGCTGACGTGAGGTGCACAGAGGAAACGTGGAGTGACCGAACACCGGGTGAGTCCAGTCGAGCATGACCGGACATGTCCGGTCATAAAATTTCACATTTGGAACCTTACTAGAAATGACTGGATGCTGGGGTCTTATGTTTGGTCACTTTCTAACTGACGCGTCCGGTCATCACTTGACCATTGAGATTAGGTGATCGGCATTTGAAGCCGATGACACGTGGCAAGCATTGGGCGACCGAACACTGGGGTCCTACGTCCGGTCGAACTGACCGGATCATCCGGTCACCCAATTTTGTGTCCAGTGAAGGGGTACAACGGCTCTATTTCGTGGGGGCTTCTATTTAAGCCCCATGGCTAGCTCAAGCTCATTCTCTTGGCCATTTGCATTGACATAGCAACCTTATGAGCTTAGCCAAAGCCCTCCCACTCATCTCCATCATTGTTTCATCATCATTGTGAGATTGGGAGAGAATCCAAGTGCATTGCTTGAGTGATTGCATCTAGAGGCACTTGGCATTCGTGTTTCATTGCGGGATTCACTTGTTACTCTTGATGGTTGCCGCCACCTAGACGGCTTGGAGCAGCGAGGATCATTGAGCGGAGGTTGGTGATTGTCTCTGGCTCCGATCATGGTGATTATGAGGGGTCTTGTGCCTTCCCTGGCGGAGAGCCAAAAGTTAACTCTAGTGGATTGCTCGTGTCATTGAGTTACCTCACTTGTGGGTAGGTTCTTGCTGGTGTCCAATTGTGTGGATGAGGTTCGTGCAACACCTCTTAGCCAGCCGAACCACCAAGTGTTGGTCGACACAACGGGGACTAGCGTGCCGGCAAGCATGTGAACCTCGGGAGAAAAATTGGTTGTCTCTTGCCCTTTGGTATTCTCCCAGTGATTGATTTAGTATTCATCTTGTGATTGGTTCACTCCTCTACACGGCGGTATAATCACCCTACTCACTCATTTATATTCTTGCAAACTAGTTGTGGCAAGCTCTTTAGTGTAATTAGAATTGAGAGCTTGCTTTGTTATTTTAAGTTCATCTAGTGGAGCTCTTTAGAGTAGCAAGATTGAGAGCTCTTAGTGAGTAGTAACATTGCAAGTTGTGTGCCTAGTAATCATTGCAACTAGAATTGTTGGATATGTGGCTTGCAACCCTTGTAGAGCTAGAGCAAGTTTGCATTTCGCTATTTGTCATACTAATCAAATTGCTCTAGTTGATTTGTAGATTTTTAAATAGGCTATTCACCCCCCTCTAGCCATATTAGGACCTTTCAAGTGGTATCAGAGCCTGTGGTCACCGTTTGATTGAAGGCTTAACAACCTCGGTGTCAAATTATGGCTCAAGTTGTGTTCAACCATGTGGGGGGCAAACCACCGTTCTTTGATGGCACATGCTATGATTATTGGAAGAGAAAGATGAGGATGTATCTTGGTTCAATCAATGATCAAGTATGGGAGGTGACCGAGAATGACTATGCTATCATTGATCCCGATGACCCCACCAACCAAGACAAGACCAACAAGCAATGCAATACAATGGCTCTCAACACCATATACAATGCCATTGATTCCAAGGTGTTTGAGCAAATCAAGGATTGTGAAAGAGCAAATGAGGTGTGGAGGAGATTGGAGGAAACATATGAGGGCACACCGGCGGTGAAGAGTGCTAAGTTGTACATTCTCAAGGATAAGTTGACAAGCTTCAAGATGAAGGAAGATGAGAGCATTCCGGAAATGTTCCATCGGTTGCAAGTGATTGTAAATGACTTGAAGGCCTTGGGAGAGAAGATCAAGGATGATGATGTCTCTCATCGGTTCTTGATGTGCTTACCTCCAAGATTTGAGATGTTGAGATTGCTTATCATAAGAGGAGGATTGAAGGAGATTACCCCTAACCAAGTACTAGGTGATGTCATGACCCAAGAGACATACCGTGTGGAAAGGGAGGGGGATGACAAGGATGACAAGAAGGAAGAAGAAGACAAGAAGAAGAAGAGTATAGCATTCAAGGCTAGCTCATCATCATCCAAGAACAAGGGCAAGTCCAAGAAAGAATCAAGTGATGATGATGATCTTAGTGATATTGATGATGAAGCTATGGCCCTCTTTGTACGCAAGATGGGAAAATTCATGAAGAAGAAGGGCTATGGTGCAAGAAAGAGAAGAGATCACACTAAAAGCAAAGAATATGTGAGAAGATGCTACAATTGCAAGAGTCCCGATCATGTTGTAGCAAATTGTCCCTACAATAGTGACAATGATGAGGATGAGAAGAAGAAGCACAAGAAGGATAAGAAAGAAAAGAAGGAGAAGAGAATGACCTTCCAAAAGAAGAAGAAGGGTGGAGGCTATGTGGTCACTTGGGATAGTGATGGCTCTTCAGATAGTGATGACTCTAGTGATGATGGCAAGAAATCTATCAAGAAAGCACTAGCAAGCATCGCCATCAACAACAAGCCCTCCATCTTCGACACTCCTTCGACATGCCTCATGGCAAAACCTACCAAGGTAAAATATGATGTGAGTGATGATGATGAATGTGAAAGTGATGCTTGTAGGAGTGATGATGATGATGAGGAGTACTCCAAGGAGGAGCTCATGGACATGTGTGAGCAAGTGCATACTTGCTTTGAGATGAAGAGAAAGGAGTGCAAGGAATTGAACAAGAAAGTCAAATTTCTTGAGCAATCCCTTGATGAGCTCAATGCCACTCATGAGAGGCTAATGGAAGCCCATGAGAAGCTTGGCAAAGCTCACTCTAAGCTTGAGAAAGCTCACTCCTCTCTCATCGAGCAAGTCAAAGAGGAAGCCAAGAAGGAGCAAGTGATTGTATCATGTGATGTGGGACTAACATGTGATCTTATTGATGAATCTTTTTATAAGCCCATTATAGTTGCTCCCACTAACACTTCTTGTAGCACTACTACTTCTACTTCACCTTTGAGTGATGGTCTCACTTGTGATGCCTCATTAATGGTGGAAAATGAGACCCTCAAGAAGGAGGTGAATGAGCTCACTCGTGCCTTAGGCAATGCCTATGGTGGAGATGCCCGCTTGCTAAAGTGCTTGGGTAGCCAAAGGTTTTCTCTCAACAAAGAGGGATTAGGCTATACCCCTCAAGAAAGGCAAGGCGGCCTTTGTCACTCCCAAAGTTAACTTTGTGAAGGGCAATGGTCGGTTTTGCAATAGATGCAAGCAAGTTGGGCATGTAGAGCAATATTGCAAGATTAACAAGAACAAGCTACCTATTGTATCCTCAATTAAATTTGATTCTTGTTACATGCTTGTTAAGGGTGCCAATGGTGTGAAGGCTAAGTTCATTGGTACACCAATTGTGGGCCCAAAGAAGAAGGCCATTTGGGTACCAAAGACCTTGGTAACTAACCTTCAAGGACCCAAGCAAGTTTGGGTACCTAAAAAGAATTGATCTTCTTTTGTAGGTCAATTATAAAGCCAGAGGAAGGCATTGGGTGCTTGATAGTGGGTGCACACAACACATGACCGGTGATCCAAGAATGTTCAATTCAATCAATGAAAACAAGAGCAATGGGATTGATAGTATCACATTTGGTGACAATGGCAAAGGCAAGGTCAAAGGGCTTGGTAAGATTGCAATATCCAATGACTTGAGCATTTCCAATGTGCTACTAGTAGAGAGCTTGAACTTCAACCTTTTGTCGGTAGCTCAATTGTGTGATCTTGGTTTCAAGTGCATATTTGGTGTGGATGATGTAGAGATTATAAGTGTAGATGGCTCTAACTTGATATTCAAAGGATTTAGATATGAAAATCTATACTTGGTTGATTTCAATGCTAGAGAAGCTCAATTGACAACATGTTTGATCACTAAGTCTAGCATGGGTTGGTTATGGCATAGAAGGCTTGGTCATGTTGGAATGAAACAATTGAACAAGTTGATTAAGCATGACTTAGTTAGAGGCTTGAAAGATGTCACATTTGAGAAGGATAAGCTATGTAGTGCATGTCAAGCCAGAAAACAAGTTGGTAACACACATCCTAAGAAGAGCATGATGAGCACATCTAAGGCATTTGAGTTGATGCACATGGACTTGTTTGGACCAACCACATACACAAGCATTGGTGGAAACAAATATGGATTTGTGATTGTGGATGATTTCACTAGATACACATGGGTATTCTTTCTTGTTGACAAGAGTGATGTGTTTGCAACATTCAAATCATTTGTCAAGGGCATTCACAATGAGTTTGAAACAACCATCAAGAAAGTTAGAAGTGACAATGGTAGTGAATTCAAGAACACTAGAATTGATGAGTTATGTGATGAATTTGGAATTAGACATCAATTCTCAGCCAAGTACACTCCTCAATCAAATGGCTTAGTTGAAAGGAAGAATAGAACTTTGATTGACATGGCAAGATCAATGTTGAGTGAGTACAATGTGAGTCATTCATTTTGGGCCGAAGCAATCAACACGGCTTGCTATTATAGCAACCGACTCTATTGTCACCCCATGATGGAGAAGACACCTTATGAGCTTTTGAATGGAAGAAAGCCCAACATAGCATACTTTTGGGTTTTTGGTTGTAAATGCTACATATTGAAGAAAGGCACTAGATTGAGCAAGTTTGAAAAGAAATGTGATGAAGGTTTCTTGCTTGGTTACTCCACTACTAGCAAGGCTTATAGAGTTTGGAATTTGGCTAGTGGTACTCTTGAGGAGGTTCATGATGTGGAGTTTGATGAAACAAATGGTTCCCAAGAGGAAGATGAGAATCTAGATGATGTAAGAGGCACTCAATTAGGTCAATGCAATGAAGAACATGGACATTGGTGATATAAGGCCTAGAGAGGTGATTGATGTTGAAGATGACAAGAATCAAGTGCTCTCTAACTCAAATGTGCAAGCTAGTGGTTCTCATGATCAAGTTCAAGCAAGAACTAGTGATGACAAAGTGCAAGATCAACAACAAGTGGCTAGTTCATCATCTCAACCAAGTGATCTATCAAATGCAAGCAATCAAGTGCAAGTGCTTCAACCAACCAATGTTGCAAGAGATCATCCCTTGGACACTATCATTGGTGATATTTCAAGAGGTGTGCAAACTAGATCAAGATTGGCTTCATTTTGTGAGCATTTCTCATTTGTGTCATCCATTGAACCTAAGAAGATAGATGAAGCTTTGAAGGATGTTGATTGGGTCAATGCTATGCATGAAGAGCTAAACAACTTCACAAGAAACCAAGTATGGGAGTTAGTTGAGAGGCCTAAGGATCATAATGTGATTGGAACCAAGTGGGTCTTTGGAACAAGCAAGATCAAGATGGGATAGTAATAAGGAACAAAGCAAGATTAGTGGCTCAAGGTTACACTCAAGTTGAAGGTCTTAACTTTGGAGAAACATATGCCCCGGTTGCAAGATTGGAAGCAATTAGGATCTTGTTAGCCTATGCTTGTGCCCACAACATCAAGTTGTACCAAATGGATGTGAAGAGTGCATTTCTCAATGGGTACATCAATGAGCTTGTGTATGTTGAGCAACCTCCCGGTTTTGAAGATGAGAAGAAACCCAACCATGTTTACAAGTTGAGAAAGGCTTTGTATGGATTAAAACAAGCACCTAGAGCATGGTATGAGAGATTGAGAGATTTCCTACTCTCTAAGGGATTCAAGATGGGAAAGGTTGACACCACTCTCTTCACCAAGAAGCTTGGAAATGACTTGTTTGTAATGCCAAATCTATGTTGATGATATCATTTTTGGGTCAACAAATCAAGATTTTTGTGAGGAGTTTGGCAAGATGATGGCAAGTGAGTTTGAGATGTCCATGATTGGAGAGCTTAGATACTTCCTTGGTCTTCAAATCAAGCAAATGAAGAATGGCACATTTGTGAGTCAAGGCAAGTACTATCAAGGACATGCTCAAGAAGTTTGGAATGGATGAATGCTAAAGCTATTAGTACACCAATGGGACAAGTGGAAGCTTGGATAAGTGATGCTAGTGGCAACATGGTGGATCAAAAGATGTATCAGTCTATGATTGGAAGCCTACTCTATGTGACCGCATCAAGGCCGGATGTGATGTTTAGTGTATGTATGTGTGCTAGATTTCAAGCCTCACCAAGAGAAAGTCATTTGAAGGCAACAAAGAGAATATTGAGGTACTTGAAGCATACACAAAATGTTGGAATTGTGGTATCCCAAAGGAGCAAGATTTGAGTTGATTAGATATTCAGACTCCAATTATGCGGGATGCAAAGTTGAGAGAAAGAGCACATCGGGCACATGTTAACTATTGGGAAGATCACTTGTGTCTTGGTCATTAAAGAAACAAAATAGTACAGCACTTTCAACCGCCGAAGCGGAGTATATTTTGGCCGGTAGTTGTTGTGCTCAATTACTTTGGATGAAGCCTACTTTGAGTGATTTTGGAATCAAATTCAAGCAAGTGCCATTGCTATGTGACAATGAAAGTGCCGTAAAGCTCACCAACAACCTGGTTCAACATTCAAGAACAAAGCATATTGATGTCCACCATCATTTCATAAGAGATCATCAACAAAAAGGGGACATTTGCATTGAGAGTGTGGGCACCGAAGATCAACTTGCCGATATCTTCACCAAGCCACTTGATGAGAAGAGGTTTTGCAAGCTAAGGAATGAATTGAACATACTTGATTTCTCAAATATGTGTTGATGCACCCCCCATTATATGACATGCCTCTCCTTCGAGCAAATCAAGGTAAAGTTGATTGACATGTCATCCATCTATTGCTAAGGACTTGTTTAGTGCATCTAGTCATTCCTATCATGTCCTAGGTTCATTCATTAAAATCAAATGAATTTGATGCTTGTATGGTACCACTATTGCTTGTATGTTTGAAATGATCTAGTGATAACATATGACATGTTCGTGGGCTTGTAAACCTAGTATTTGATCTAGAAAGTATGCTATAAGTGTTTAACTCAACATGGTACAAGATAACCCTTATTTAGAGGTGTGAAGAAGCTTGTCCTTGGATCAAACCGAGTTAAATATCTTTTGCAAGTGATCTAGATTGAACCAAATTGGGAAAATGATCCTCATTTCACATGGTTTCACCTCAACCTATCCATAATTTGAGCTCACCTTTTGTGCTAATTGTTGACAAAGGGGGAGAGAAATTCACAAAGATAGTAAGATAGGAGTAAGATAGGAGGAGCAAACAAATGAAATGACATTATAAGGGGATCAATAAAAAAATGCAGACAAGTAGGGGGAGCAAGCTCATAAACTTGCATGTTGTATTTGAATGTGCATTTCATATATTTGCTTGCATGGCACAAGTTTTAAATTTCAATATCCATGCTTTTGTGGTGTATGCTAGTTATAGGCTTGAATGATGAAATGAGAAACTAGCATGCATAGGCTAAAGTAACTAGACTTATGTTTATTTTATGGAAACTAGACCCTTGCTTGTATTGGTGATCTCATGGGGTATTCTAGTTTTTGTGTATGTATAGTTACTATCACGCTTCAAAGGTCCATCTCTTATACCTTAGCATCATACGGTAGAAATTGTCTCCTATATTTCCTATCTAAGCATATGTGCAAGCTACAATCCAAACTCTTAGCACATATGTAGGGGGAGCAATTGCTACCATTTGGAGTTCATGAAACTTGTCCATCTTTTACACATGGTAAATATGCTTGGGCAAGCAAACTGGATTCAATTAAATCTCAATTCATATCTTTGTGTAAGGGCTGTCATCAATTACCAAAAAGGGGGAGATTGAAAGCTCTAGTTTTGTTTTGGTTAATTGATGAAACCCTAAGTGCTAACCTAGTTTATCAAAGTGATTATGAGATAGGTAGCACTACTCTAAGTGATGAAGCAATGGCGAAGATCATGATGACGGTGATGGCATGGTGATGATCAAATGCTTGAACTTGAAAAGAAGAAAGAGAAAAACAAAAGGCTCAAGGCAAAGGTATAAATAGTAGGATCATTTTGTTTTGGTGATCAAGATACTTAGAGAGTGTGATCATATTTAGGTTAGATAGCCATACTATTAACAGGGATGAAACTTGTATTGAAATGCGGTTATCAAAGTGCCACTAGATGCTCTAACTCATTGCATATGCATTTAGGATCTAGTGGACTGCTAACACCCTTGAAAATGCTTGTGAAAATATGCTAACACATGTGCACAAGGTGATACACTTGGTGGTTGGCACATTTGAGCAAGGGTTAGAAACTTCACCGGCGAAGTGTCTGCCCGTAGAGTGCGGACAGTCCGACGGTGCCAGCGGCGCCCTATATAGAAAAGACAGGGGTTCACAGAGTGACCGGACGCTAGTGGTGTAGTGACCGGACGCTGGGTTTAGAGTCCGGTCAGTGACAGCAGTAAGCACACGGTCTCGGTCTTGTGACCGGACGCTAGCGTGTAAACTGATCGAACATTGGTAGGGTGTGTTCGGTCAGTGTTGACGTACGCTGACATGAGGCGCACAGAGGAAACGTGGAGTAATCGGACACCGGGTGAGTCCGGTCGTAAAATTTTGTGTTTGGAACCCTACTGGAAACGACCGAACGCTGGGGTCCTACGTCTGGTCACTTTCTAACTGACGCATCCGGTCATCACTTGACCATTGAGATCGGATGATCGGCATTTAAAGCTAATGACACGTGGCAAGCATCGGGTGACCAGACACTGGGGTCCTATGTCCGGTCGAACTGACCGAAGCGTCCGGTCACCCCGTGTTGTGCCCAGTGAAGGGGTACAACGGCTCTATTTTGTGGGGGCTTCTATTTAAGCCCCATGGCCAGCTCAAGCTCATTCTCTTGGCCATTTGCATTGACATAGCAACCGTGTGAGCATAGCCAAAGCCCTCCCACTCATCTCCATCATTGTTTCATCATCATTGTGAGATTGGGAGAAAATCCAAGTGCATTGCTTGAGTGATTGCATCTAGAGGCACTTGGCATTCATGTTTTGCTGCGGGATTCACTTGTTACTCTTGATGATTGCTGCCACCTAGATGGCTTGGAGCAGCGAGGATCATTGAGTGGAGGTTGGTGATTGTCTCTAGCTCCGATCGTGGTGATTGTGAGGGGTCTTGTGCCTTCCTCGGCGGAGAGCCAAAAGGTAACTCTAGTGGATTGCTCGTTTCATTGAGTTACCTCACTTGAGGGTAGGTTCCTGCGGTGTCCATTTGTGTGGACGAGGTTCGTGCAACACGTCTTAGCCACCGAACCACTAAGTGTTGGTCGACACAACAGGGACTAGTGTGCCGGCAAGCACGTGAACCTCGGGAGAAAAATTGGTTGTCTCTTGCCCTTTGGTATTCTCCCGGTGATTGATTTAGTATTCATCTTGTGATTGGTTCACTCCCCTACACGGCGGTATACTTACCCTACTCACTCATTTATATTCTTGCAACCTAGTTGTGGCAAGCTCTTTAGTGTAATTAGAATTGAGAGCTTGCTTTGTTATTTTAAGTTCATCTAGTGGAGCTCTTTAGAGTAGCAAGATTGAGAGCTCTTAGTGAGTAGTAACATTGCAAGTTATGTGCCTAGTAATCATTGCAACTAGAATTGTTGGATAGGTGGCTTGCAACCCTTGTAGAGCTAGAGCAAGTTTGCATTTCGCTATTTGTCATACTAATCAAATTGCTCTAGTTGATTTGTAGAATTTAAGTAGGCTATTCATCCCCCTCTAGCCATATTAGGACCTTTCAACAACCTCACTATCCCGAGGTCATAGGAAATCCTCCCCCATAGGAGTCCTCCAGTGTGCCACCTCCTTCGATGGCAGCATCCCATTCTCGCGAAGGCGGCCAGCACTGACTCGCTCACAACAGATGACCTCCAGCTCAACATTATGCTCTGGATTCACAGACGGATGTGCAAGTTTCTCCTCTCCCTCGCTCTCCCTTTTTTCCTAGGAACCACCATGGCACATGAACACTCTTGGCAAGAAGGAAGAAGGAGGAAAGGTGACAGTTGGGGAATAGGCGAAGGAATGGGACGAAAGCCCTCTCCCTTTACCTATTTAAAGAGGGGGCATAGCAGTTGAGGAAAGGTGAAAGATTGGGGCGAGAAACCCTCTTCATTCCCCCATTCAATGCAGATGGGATACAGTAGGACGCGCCCTGACCAATGGGACACACCCTGCCCGACGAGACGGTGCCTGGTTAGACGGGACATGGCCTAGGTATGGCCCACCACTACCGCACATCGGGCGCAGGAAACAAGGCGCAACTACGCACAGGCAGCCCTCCACCTTCCCAGGCAAGACTTGGAAGGGCCCAACAACAGGATCTCTCCCTAGGAGAGACCAATGGGCTTCTTGAGTCGATCGAATGGCTCAGGCGAACACCGAGGGACGGGTAAGGAGCAGAGGGACGCCCCATGCGGCCCACGCCGACTCCGTCATGAATGACGAGCGCGGATCCCTTTCGGACATCTCTGATAAAAGCTCTTCAGAGCCTGTCACTTAGGTCGGCAAGGTAACTCTACCAATCCCACTTACTTCATTTTATTTTCCGAATGCATAAACATTCATTCATTCATCCCATACATCCAAAGCATCGCATATGGAGCTAATGCATCACAATGCTTCATGTTGCATCATGAAACGGTAGTTGCCTCATTCAACATGAGCAACGAACGACCGGGGTTCGAAGGCTGGCCCACGAAGGGCTTGAGGTTGCCTCGTGTCAAACAGAGCTAGGGCAGAAAACACAGATGAGCCCCAGCGGCCCTCGCCTAGTCTGCTCCAAAGCAAATAGGGTCATCTCAACCTTCTTGTTCGATCCTAACCTTGAGCCATGCCCACAGAATCTCCATCGAGGGGAGGCTAGCGGGCCACCTAGGTTGGTCTCCGGAACGACCCGGGCACCTATCGGGACGTGGGTTAAGGAGTAGTGGAATGCCACATGAGGGCTATGCCGACCCCATCATGAACGACGGACCTGGATTCCACTCGAATGTACCCATTAGCGAGCTCACCAAGCACGTCACTCGAGCCATCGAGGCAATCGACGTTAGCTCAGCCCCTTCGGCTACGAAAACCACGGATGGGGTAATGCACAAAACTCAACTAACCTCTATCGAGCCCAACGAGGCTCAGGGGCTTAGGACGCCCAAATGCCTTGGCTACGCCCGGCGCCCGACGCCTAGATCCACGACTCCGACTCACCCGATCCCTCGATGTGTCCGACGCCTAGATCCATGAGTCCATCTCGACCGATCCCTCGGCTGTCCCTCGGTTGCGCTCGATGCCTGGATCCACGAGTCCATCTCGTTCGATCCATTGGCACGATCGACGCCTTGGTTAGCGACTCTGACTCACCCGATCCCTGGATCTATGACTCTGACTCGCCTGAAACCTCGGCGCGCCCAATGCCCTGGTTAACGACTCCGTCTCGCCCAGTCCCTCGGTCACGACCAAATGCCTGGGACCACGCTCCTGGAAATTATGGGCCAGAAACTGGAAAGAGGAGGCTATGACCACCAAGGTGCACACACACGCCTGCTGACAAAAACCCCCCATGCGGTTCTACCCGAATCGCCTGGGGACTCAGGGGCTACACCCGCTGTCAAAGCAAAAAATCCCCCGCTGGCAACACGAAAAACCCCCCGAATGATTCTACCCGATTCGCCTGGGGGCTCGGGGGCTCCCGTCGAGTTCAAAAACCCAGGGTCCCTCATGGACCTGCTTCCCAGCAAAAGCTTGGCCCAGCAGACAATGTTGCGAACAACGCGTAACTCCTTGGCCGGCCCAAAAACCTAATGATAGGCTAGAAGGGCGATTCAATCTCTGACTGGAAGGCCTAGACAAGGAAAGGACAACGCTCGCTTCTAACTCCGGCCCGCCTCTCCGACCGGAAGGCCTAGCCAAGGAGGAACGGTGCTCGCTTCCGACCCTGGCCCACCTCTCCGACCGGAAGGCTTGGCCAACACCGCTTCTGACTCCAACCCACGTCTCCGACTAGGGTTGCACCGAACCTCTACTTACAGCTCTTCTCCGACTGGCGTAGTCGGAGCTGACTAGGACCAACCAATCGGGGACACCCGCTTGGTGAGGACCTAGGAAACGAGCGGAGCAAGTAAGGCAGGACGCTCAAGTCAAACCGTAAATACCAAGGACCGTACCCTGTACACCTACATCACAGTACCGACAGGGCATGTCAGAAGGGTGCCCTACCACCTTCTAGGCATGTCAAAGCCCAAGCAGTGTTGTGGGCGCCGACGTTTGCCCTACAGTGTTGTGGGCGCCCTCAGCTCCCATACCAGGCGAACATGGTAAAACCCCCCACATGCCTCTGGGCATCAACAGTGTTGTGGGCGCTGTCATTTGCCATATATGATGAATGCGGTAAAACCTCTCACATGCGTCTGACATAAACAGTGTTGTGGGCGCCTACAATCATCATTGTACCTGACAGTATGGGCAACAAGACTTAGTAGCATATGTAAACTCTCTCTCTCTCTCTCTCACTTGCCCTTCATCTATAAAAGGGGATGGCCTCCCTCCCAATAAAAACACTCTCCGACGATTTAATTGATTCACAGACGATTCAACCATTAGTGGATCGAACAGCCTACGATTCGAACGATTCCAACAGAGCACACGCTCAAATACTTAGCGCACGTAGGTGCTACTGTCTCTCTCGGCCCTTCGGTCCAGAGTCCGATCGGACCTCTTGCACCCCCCATCTTACTCCCTCTCGTTTGTAACCCCACAACAAACTTTGAGCACCTGGGCTCAGGAATAAAGTCTCCGACCGACTCAGACTGGACGTAGGGCACGTTGCCTGAACCACTATAAACCCTGTGTCATTGAGTGCTAGGCCACATCCGATCACAACGTACGGCAAAACTACAAATAGTTACGTGTTGGTCACTTTCTGCACCGACAGGCTAGCTCGCCCTAGGATGCAAACAACATGAAATATGCCAGCAAACAACTCTAAGAACGACTAAACCGATCTAGAGAACGGTTAGGCCGATCTAGGGCCCATCCAACACCGTAGAAAGCCTGAGAACGATTCCCGGGAGGAACCTGTCGGTGAGGAGCACGCCTAGGGTTGTTCTAGGACCAGCAAGGCCGCGTAGAATGCCGATGAATCTTATGGAGAGACGCAACGAACAGAAGGGGGTGAAAAAGGGTAAAGCTAGGTAGTAGATGTATTTTTTGTCGATTGAGTGTTGGATCCTTCAATCGGCCGTGATTCTCCCATACATATATAGAGGAGGGTGACCTTATCCTAATAAGAAACAAGTCCATATTGTAATATCAAGTTTTCTATCAAAACTCCCACTCAAATATCGACCAAAATGGGTCATAGTCGAATCCAAACCGGCTAGGCCGGTTTTTGCGGGGCTGGACGTGGCTAGTTTGGATGAAAAGCAGCAGGACTGGCCATGTCGGTTTCCAAACCGGCCAGGCCGGTTGGGCAGCGCGGTGCAGGACCGGCTAGGCTGGTTTGGCAGAGCGAGCCAACAAGCGGAGGGCGCAACGAGCAGGCCCAAGCAGCCTGGTTGGTCTCACAACCAGCCGAGCCGGTTGGCCAAGGCGCGCGGCAAACAGCAGGCAGCAGCCGGCCGGCCTCCAAGCAGCTCAGCCGATTGGCCAGCATGCAGCAGGAGACAGGAGGCGCAGGCGGCAGGAGCGGAGTGCAGCGGGCGCGCGCAGCAGGTGGCTTGGCCAGCTGGCTTGCCAGCAGGGGCGCATCAGCAAGCGGCGCAAGGCGTCAGGAGGCTAGCGGCCTGTCCAGCTGCAGCACGGCACAGGAGAAACGGCAGCGGCCATGAGCCTGGCTGACCCTGCGCAGCAACCAACTGGCCTGGCTGGTTTCTTGACCGGCCAGCCGGTTGAACAGGAAGTGGCGTCATTTTTTCCTTTTCTCCTCCATATCAACCAACCAGCCTGGCTGGTTTCTTAACCGGCTAGACCGGTTGAACAGGAAGTGGCGCCGTTTTTTCCTTTTCTCCACCAGATTTTGGTACAATGTTCCATATAAAATTCTATTGCCATATTTATGTTGGAAACATTGTCCAAAAGTCGCTCTACGCCTCCGGGGTCATTTTTGATCGCCAACAGGTCCAAGAGACTTATCCTTAAAAATTGGTCACTGGGACAACGAGTAACTCGTTCACTCCTGTTCTGATAGAAATATAATTATACGCTACTACAACACAATTTGAAAATAAGCCAAAATGTTGTTTGGACTAGGCATGATCTGGTGATGAAGAATCATGTGTAGAGTAGGATACCTCTCAAGTTCAGTTAATACCACTAAAAGAAATTTAGGAGACAAAACTTGCTAATTAAAAGAGGCAAGCATTTTTTTGTGCCCCCACTGTAAATGGTCAGGCAGTTCTCTATAAATGCCTCCTCTGTTAATCGACTATTTAAAGAGACATTCACACGCCTCTGTTAATTAACAAAAACGGAATTCTTAAGATATGTGCACCTCTGAAAATGGCCATTTAACTGAGACAGACATTCTAAGAGTCCGCCTCTAGAAATCATACGACACTCTTAAGAAATAGTTGCATAAAAAATATTTCGTAACTTTTTCATATGAATTCGGATGAAGCAAACTTTATACCAAAATTGTTGATCTTGACATGATCTACATAACTTTGTAGTTGATAAGTTTTTTAATTGAAATTGTTAAGAGTCACAAAATTTTATTTTAAGTTCTCAGATTTTGAAATTTAAAATTTAAAATTGTCAAATAATCTCATGTGTTGACATAGTCTATACTAAAGTTGTAGTTCTCAATACAATCTACAACTTTGTACTTGACAATTTTTTGATTTCAAGTTGTTTAGAATCCTAATTATGTGCTTTAAGTTATTAAATTTTGAAATTAAAAATTAGAATCTATAAACCACCATGAATATTCACGTGGTTAATACCAAAGTTGTAGTGGTTGACCTGATCTACAAGTTTGTAGTTGATAAGTTTTTAGAGTCTCAAATATTTGTTTTAAGTTCTCATATTTTGATATTTAAATATTTGAAAATTTTAAACCATCTTCGATGGAGACATCCTATATCACAGTTAAAACTTTACAGTTGATTTTTTTATTTAAGACATGTAATGCCCGAAATATTCAATACAAGATTCCAAAATCTTGATAGAAAATGATAAAATCTGATATATATATATATATATATATATATATATATATATATATATACTCACAAATAAGTATGGAGCGCAGTGGTAGTGATGAGTTGTGTTCCAACTTCGAATCCTCTATTGAAATTCCTAGCTCCGAACAGGTTCGTGCCCGTGCCCAGGCGGTAGTGATGTCGTCCATTTTTCTACTAATGGTTGTTTGTGATATGTGCTAGCACCTGCTAGCTGACCTGTGGAAGTGGAAATGGTTGATGATCCTGTGCGCCAGAACATATGTTTTGGTTTTTGTGTTTCAAAACATTTTCAGGAGTTTGGCCGGCTCATTTTGATACAACGAAGATGCTGTCTGGATTCGGTCGGTGCCTCACGTCAATGCACGATTACAGACCCCAACATTAAGATGCTCATAGTCATAAATTTTGTTAAGTACTGTAGATGCTAGTTGAGGTAACATAAAGGAAAACGATCAGGTAGTTTTTTTTGTTGTATATGAGAAGAAACCAAAACTATCATAAAAAAACTATCATTCGGGATAGCCAATGATACATTTTCATGTTCACATATATTTTTATCTCAATTTACACATAGACCAAAAAATATATGAAACAGTATGGTAGAGTAGTGACACTGTGAAGAGAATAACAAAAAATAAATACATAGTGACAACAAAAATCATCTGAAACTGCTAGGAGGAGCGCCAGTGGAGAGGAGAAGCTTTACAGGTTAATTTCAAGACTAGAAGTCCCTCCTGCTGCCTATGCTTGACCTGGACTGGCTGTAATCGGAGCTGAAGTCCTGGCTGCCAAACGCCATCCTTTGGAACTGCCGGATGTCCGCCGTGTTGGCTACGTTTAACATCTGGCTCTTCCCCGGTTGCACGCCGTTGCTGAGATCAACGTCCGTCAGGCTGTCGAGGACCCTGACGATCTGGATGAAACCAGTGGAGGAAGCCTTAGTTTGGTGAGCAACGAACAGGACATGTAAAGAAGCCGTGCATTATGCATAGCTATAGTTCATATTCAGTTTGTCAGATTTGGTACAGTGCAAGTCATAGTTTTGTTGGTGGATGGTCAGTAGTATGTACCTGCCCCATCTTGGGCCTCCTGGCAGCTGAGTGACGGATGCACGCCGCAGCCGCCTCAATCACCCGGAACATCTCGACGTCGTCGAAGTTCCCATCGAGCCGGGGGTCGACCAGCTCATCAAACTCCTGATTCTCGATTGCACGGTTCAGTAGTGGTCTCGACTATATGCAATATAAGATGGGGTTGTGATTAAGCAGCATGCTATCACTATCGATGCTTGGTACAAGAGTGACTTTGCATAGCTGCAGAGGGTGGTGGTTCTGCCGCTGCAGGAGCTTACCCACTCCACAAGGCTCTCATCGCCTATGGGACGCGACGAATCCACGGGCTTCCGGCCGGTGATGAGCTCCAGTAGCACGACACCGAAGGAGAACACGTCTGATTTCTCGGTCAGCTTCCCTGTGGACGCATACTCTGGAGCCAGGTACCTGTGTACATCGGAGATGCATAATCACAATTATTCCTTTTGTTTTATCCTCTTTTCTGGGATTAGCATATATATGCACAGATTCATTACCCGAATGTGCCCATAACACGAGTTGAAATATGTGTGACATCGTTCTCCGCTAGCCTCGCGAGCCCGAAATCAGCTACCTGATCATTGAAAGCATCATCAGGAGCTGAACATACTGACAATCATTCAAGTATATATTATCAGCGTTCAGAGTTCTGAAATATTGAAATTTGGTGGGATGACAAATTGACCTGAGCCTCAAACTGGTCATCAAGCAAGATGTTTGATGACTTGATATCCCTGTGAATGATCCTTGGATGACCTACGATAACCAAACATCAAGATCAATCTCCATTATCTGAATTCTGACACATCAAACTTTGAAAAACTCAAGTCCAAATAGCGTCCATCGATCTTACAATCCTCATGGAGGTAGGCTAATCCACGCGCTGAGCCTGCCGCGATCTTGACCCTCGTTGACCAGTCCATTGCCGGCCTCCCCCTCCCTACACGATCGAGTGACATACATACATACATACATACATACATACATACAATGAAGTAAAAGAAGAAAGTTTTGTTACCATGGAGGTGGTGGTGCAGCGTGTTGTTGGAGACGTAGTCGTAGACGAGGAGGCGGTGATCCTCGGCAATGCAGTAGCCGACGAGCGACACGAGGTGGCGGTGGTGGACGCGGCTGATGATCTCCACCTCCGCCTGGAACTCGCGCTCCCCCTGCCCACCGCCGCCCTTGAGCTGCTTCACGGCCACCACCTTTCCGTCGCCGAGCGTGCCTTTGAACACGCACCCGAACCCGCCCTCTCCGAGCACGTTCTCGCGCGCGAACCCGGCGGTGATGTCGTAAAGCTCGTCGAACGTGAACGCCTTGGTGTTGCCCACGATCAGGTCGCCGGACGCCGACGTCGCCACGCTTCGCGCGGGGCCCTGGCTCCCCGCCGTCGCGTTGTAGTTGGCCGACGACGCGCCCCACGGCTGCTGACCGTATGTCTGGCTCATCGGCGTCGACATGCCAGGGCCGCCGCCTCCGCTGCCCATGCTGAAGTTCATCGACCCCGGCGCAGACGGTGCGCGCAGGAACGGCGCCTCGCCGGACAGGTGCTGCGGCGTGTACGATGGCACGGAGAAGCCAGCGTAGTAACGGTCGGCCTGCTTTCCGCCTCCGCCGCTTCGACAGGCAGACGAACACGCCAGCGAAGCCGAGGACGATGATCACCACTACGATCGCCACGCCGGCCGTAGCGCCAGAGCTCAGCCCGCTACTGCTGGACGGCGGCAGCGTGGTGGCACTAGTATCAACTGCCGTAGGCGAGTGCCTGGCGGGAGTTGAGCTCGTCCGCGCCGGCGGAGGAGGGGCGTAATCCACGGGGGAGTGAACTGCAGGTGGCGGCGTGGCGGCCACGGGAGACGGGGTTGGCTGCGCTGCGGGTGGCGGAGGAGACGGGCTTGAAGAAGGCGGCGTGGCGTGGGACCGCCGCGGTGGGGGAGCGGAGGGCGGTGGACGACGCCTGCGTGGTGGAAGGCGGGGGCGCGGCAATGTCCGGTGGGGGCGGTGCGACGGTGGGCGGAGGCGGCGGCGGCGGTGTGGCCATGGGCACCGGCGCCGGTGGCGGGGGCGGCAATGTGGCTGGTGGTGGGGGAGGCAATGCGGCCGGTGGGGGTGGAGACGATGCCTCAGGCGGAGGAGGGGTACTGGCAACCGGTGAAGGAGGAGGTGGTGCATCAGCCTGTGGTGTCGAAGGGGAAGGTGGCGACGGAGTAGGAGAAGACGGGGAAGGTGTTGTCGGAGCAGAGGACGGTGACGACGGAGGAGTGGAAGAAGAAGATGACGTATCAGTAGGCGGCGGTGTGGAGCCGGTCGGCGTCGAAGGTGAGGAGGGAGGAAGGCGAGAGCCCGGGTTCGCCAATGTGTTTGGTACGCTGCCAACGGCGACGCCGGCAGGAGCCTGGAGCAGAGTTCTCATTCTGTCGTTAATACAACTCCTGCAAGAGATGAGATTGGAGCGAAGCAGTTAGCGCCAACTTGTTCCAAAAAAAAAAAGAGCATCCAGCCATGATTGTTGATAGGGATGATTTCAGTTGGAAGTCAACTCCTAACTGATTTCTTGGCTGAAACAACACCACCATTGTGAGGAACACAAGATTTGATTCTAAACAGAGCGAGAAAATGATTCATTTTTCATGAATTTCATTGATCCATGCATAAATGGAACCATGTCCTATGGTTGAATTCTGATTGAAGCACCATTTTCAGTATGTCAACATCATGGGCGTGAGTCATAATAATTTTGCACAACAGATCCAATTCGAGAGGAGGATTGCTCCGTGTACCTTTGCTGCTAGCTGTGATAACGAACTCAGCATATCCGTTTTTTTAAAACATGGGATACATACAACATTGCTGGCACAGATTACAGAAGGGGAAAAACACACACAGCTCTGTTCTACTACGCGTCTTCTCAGAAAGATTAAAATGGTCAAGCAGAAGAAAGTGTATTGAGCTAAACTGAAGTCTGGATTTGGATCTCCATCAGGTTGTAGTATCATGATGAGTAGATCCCAGGATGAACTGATTCCTAATAAGTTAGATTTTTCTTCGGTTCATATAATGCAAATGTCCAAGTGTATTAACATATAAACACATAAAACAACGAAGCCTTGCGAGCAAATGACCTTTGACAAATATTCCAATCTACAGATCATTTCTTAAAGCAAAAAAGAAATACAGAAAGAGTTCTTTTAGCTCTAGTTAAGGGGAGAAATGAATTAATGGAAACTTCTCTCTTCTCAAGCATATTACTTGGGGCCATTTGAAGGTCCAAACAGGAATCGTGAACAATAATGCAGAAAGAAGATGAGAAGCAGATATAGAACCCTACCTTGAATCAAAATCAGGAAGCCGCAGGTACCACCTCCAAAATTCAGTCCAAGAACCAAACGCCCAGCGCGAGAACCAGTGCGAGCCAATCGACCAGGCAATGCGTCTCAATTCCCATGCCGCATTTGCGCCAGAAAAGCAAGGAGAGGATATGAGAAGACGAAGAAGAGCAGAGGTTGCCTGGTCTCTTTTCAAGACTGTGTTGTCATCGACTGCCCCAGCATTGGGTTTGGGTTCTCTATTCTCACAGCCTCTCTCTCTTGCTGTTGGGGGGGCTCAAGAACGTGGCAACGACGACTCTCTGGGCTGTACGTGCTTCCTGGAACACGACGACCGGAATTTACAACTTTATATATATGTATGTATGATTGTCTATCTATGTACATGGATAGAATAATGCATGGCTTATTATTAGATTTATATATATGCAAGGGCTAGTGGGGACGAGGATGGAAAGAAGGGACAAGGAAAGGAAGTAGTCGCCTCCCTGCCATTATCTACTACGCACTGCTTCCTCCTTGAGAAAACGGCTTCCATCTAAGCAAGAGAATATTGAGCAGAAATGATGAGGTATTGGTGCTGCTCCAGCTACCTGTAGACTACACGTTCAAACTATCATGTACCTTGGAACACGTATGCTGCAAAATACGTCTTAGAGCATATGGCTTATAATGGAGCCCAGTCTATATTGTTACCATATTATTTATAGCCAACCTAGCCGATTTTTCCCTTTATTTATTATAGCCATGTTTTAAATAGTCAGCTAAGACATTTAGCTATCTATATGTCTCAAAATAGGCTATAGCCAGCTACAGCGGGCGGAAAAAGTCCAAATTACTCCCCTCAAGTTTGGCATATGTCCATATTACCCCCCTAAACCTACATTTGGTTCAATTTACTCCCTCCAACTATTTCAGTTGATCTAGTTTACCCCTTAACACGATTTGTTATTTTTGTTTTTCCACATATTAGTTGAGTCTTAATATCAACTTTTGTGATATGATAGAGAACATCATAAGTTATGTTAGAAAAAATATATCTTGACTTTTTGCCACAATTTTGATAGCTTAGGAAATTTAATAATAAATTAACAATGGAGATACAATATCGTATAAAACATAATGATGAAAAATTCATAGTGTATTTTTCTAACACAAAATACAATGTCCTCTATCACCTCACAAAATTCGAAACTAATATAATTTGTACATAGGGAAACAAAAAAGAAAAATCTTTTTAAGGTGTTAGTTGGACCAACTTAAATAGTTGGAGGGAGTAAATTGAACCAAATGTTAGTTTGGGGGGTTATTTGGACATATGCCAAAATTGGAGGGAGTAATATGGACTTTTTCCCATAGCGGGCTATAGCGACATCTAAGAGCTAAATTATACATAAAAAAAAGCTTAACGAAACCGTTCTCAAACAGCTATAGCCAAAAATTTAAAACCTTGATTTATAGCAAACCTAGCCGATGTATAATACCTTTCGTCCTGTTGTATATGTATATATGTTGTAAGAATTGTGTGTCCATGGCCATAATTTGATTGAGATTTTGGTGATAGTGGCGACAACACAATCACCGGAACTAACATATTTGTTAAGATGTGTTAGACTGAAGGGCCGGGCAGATGACCAGAGAGGGGTGAATGTGAGCCCAATAAAATTTTCTGACAAAAACCGGCCGGTGTCCCAAGCAACCCACCGAAACACACACAAAGCCCAAATACTCCGAGGTGAGTGGACATGAGCCAAGTGGTGAGTAGATGCACTTAAGAAGGTCCAGGGACACTGCTACAGATTGAGCGATCATTATCGCTATTTTCACTGCCATAGAAGACAGAAGCGACTGTGTGATGCTTCCACCATCGGTTGGATCGATAGCGAGGCCTGGAAAGGAATCAAACCGGTTGATGAAACTTCTAGCACCAAAAGGTTAAACCATCGACGCAGCGGTGCTAGTGGGGTTGAATTCCATCGTCGTTTGGAACGCCGAGCCAACTGAGATATGTGTTATGCCGCCGGCCCTACACGGCCGTTTGTTCTACCAACGGTAAATTCAGTGTGAGTGTTGAATGTCCCAACTTCCAACACTGTCTCACCACTTCTGTCGGGAACCAGCGTACCTCGTCTTCCCTGAAGCGTATGCTTAGATCACGCATCTTAACTACTCCTTTCCGCTTCTTCATCTTCAAGGTTGACCTATTTAAGCCAGCTCTGGATGCACGTCTTGGGAAATCCACACACTCTACCTCCTTGAAACCTTTAGAATAGACACAGATCGACAAAGCTCTTAAGCCAACCATCTTTTTTTCTTCATCGCCATGGCGCTCCTTGTCTAGTTCCTCCGATGGTAGCAATGATGTTGAGAGAAGGCCTTCAAGATTGGGTACAACCGACATCTAGGCGCAGCGGGGGCTACTCGATTTAGGTGCTAGTGGAAGTTTTGTGATTAAGGGGGGTCAGTACTAATGCTGGTTCATTAGTGTTTCGGTGCCCTGACATTCCTCCTTCTTCTGGAGCAGCGACGACGGCGGCGCTTCTCTTCCACTTTTCCATTGCTTGCCTGTTGACACTAAGAGGTGCAACAAGGAAGATAAAGCACCTCATTGAGATGCTAGTGGAAGTTTTATGAGTTGCTGCCTTGTCCTTACTCTCGTTATCGTAGGCCTAGTAGGTCATCAGGGTGCTCTACAGGAGAGCACCTTGATGATTGCAGATCTTCTATTGGGCTCCATACTCAATAGTTTATCAATCGATATATCTTTATTATTGTACACCCAGTAGTCTTCAATATGTCTTTATTATTATACAACTATAGAATGTAACTGAAGTTATCAATGAAAATTTTCCTCATGGCTGTGATGCTTGTTGATGTGTCATTTATGTATAGTTTTTGCCTTAAAAATAATTAGTAACTGAATGGCTGTGATGCTTGTTACTCCCTCTACTTTTTAAGTGTCGTAGTATTTGCCTTGGCTGCATAGACATGAGATAAAGCACCTCACTGAGATGGTGCTGGGTGTTGATAGTTCTTAACATCTAGTGCA
The DNA here is from genome assembly GCF_019320115.1 of Miscanthus floridulus. Taxonomy (NCBI): domain Eukaryota; kingdom Viridiplantae; phylum Streptophyta; class Magnoliopsida; order Poales; family Poaceae; genus Miscanthus; species Miscanthus floridulus. The sequence continues at coordinate 58,070,940 of NC_089598.1, read as the reverse complement.
GGAATTCCACAAGCGCAATCAACTGACACCATCACTTAGTCAATTTAGCAAAGGCAGAGATCTTGGTCTCTCACATCAACTGACACCATCACTTAGTCAATTCAGCAAAGGCATAGATCTACTAGACTGTCCGCTAGTCCTACCGAACCATCCGCCACATCACAGGCTAGTGGAGAATAAGTGGGAAATGAGGTTGGACCCACATGTCAGCATGAGTTGGGACATTTCACCAGCTGAAGACACACCCATTCACCCACTCTCTCACCCACCCATTCATTTGCAACTCTCTATCTCTCTCTCTCTACAACTCAAGAATAAGGATGAACCCTAGAACTAGAGAGAGAATGGATTGGAGAAGGGATTGAAGAAGGGAAGCACCAGCACCATCTGATGGATACCATCAACACCTTCAACCTTGTCCATGGTAAGCTCAAGAAGAGTAGCTCTCATTTCTTGGATTTTTCTCCAAATGCCTAATTTATGGTTTCTTGGTGAAAGCTTGAAGATTTCTTGCTGATGGTGGTTCCATCATATGAAGGGTAAGTTCAAGAGATCTTTATCTATCTCAACCATCTAATCATCCTATGGATTATCCCTTTGATTCATCTCTTTGGAATGTTGCAAGAGAAAACTCATATGAAGTCAATCTCTCCTTGGATGAAGAAGCTTGGGATGAAATGAGTTGGATCTTCAAATTTTTAGCTACGGAAGCTCTCAAATCTTAGAGCTAGGGATTTCATCTCAATCTCAAGATTCATCTCTATTTTCTTTTTTTGGTTTAATCCTAAACCCATAGTTGCACTTAGCAAGCCTAGCTCAAAACCTAGCTATCTTGAGCCTAGTAAATCACCTAAACTATCCTAGGAATGTCTTGCACATGCATGAACCCTAGCACCACACATCTAGGCTTGAAACCCAAGATTACCCATGAAAGCTATGAACATAGGTTCCATCAAAACCGACGGAGTGTCCACTAGTTCCAGAAAACCACCCAGAACAGCCTTATACTCCTTTGGAGTAAGTCAGCGGTATCACGCGAAGTGTCCGCCAAATTATAGAGTGAATAGCCTAAGCACCCAATAACACCAAGTTCCTAGCGAAGGGTCTGTGACCTCTCACAGAGCATCCGCCAAATTATAAACCTAGCTGACCAAAAACCTAAGACCTCCCAGTTCTCATCGGACCATCCAACACATGGATCGAACCATCTCGTAATGACTGTAAACCCTAGAAATACCTAAGTCCTACACCAACGGAGTATTCTATGAAACATCCGCCAGTCAACAAAGTGTCCGTCACCTCCGACGGAGCGTCCGTCAACCCAAATAGAGTCAAAATAGATCCAAGTCACCTCAAAGCCCAACCCGACGGAGAGTCTGCCACATATAGCAGAGTGTCCATCAGTTAACAGAAGGTGTGAGTTTGTTTTGGAAACTTAGCCAACAGGTCAACAATGCTAGAGTAAGCTTAGTTATAAATAATGCAATAGTAGGGCCATGTTAGGCCCCTCTTCCCAAGTTCCAAATCATAGTCTCAGTCTTTATCTCCTTATTGATTATCTTCAATCTTGATCTTTGTTTCTCTTAGGAAATCATGTAGCATGAGGAACGTGTGTGAGTCATCGTCGTCAGCTTTGAATTCATTCGAATGGCATAACCAGGCAGGCACCCCACTACTATAAGCCCAATTTTGGATACTTATTGTGTTTCATTATGAGTTATGCATTTCATTTAACTATGAATAACAGCTCCAAATTTGCTTCATTAACTTAGAACTACACATTCAGTAATGAGAGCCTTTCATTTAACCAATGGGAATGGGAGCGTTTAATTGTTTATTTGCTTAGTAACGTTAGAAGTCGAGTATGAGGAGGGAAGTCAAGCTTGCGCATGTAGGATGCTACATGGGGAATAATTAATAACTAAAATGAATGAGGGTTGCAACTTATCTACTTTAGTAATCTTGACTAAGGACTCACCTTAATTTGAATTATGACATAGATGATCAATTTGGTAATTCTTCCTCATGCGAGGGTAGGTCACTGTGAGTGTGGTATCTCAAGTGACATAGCTCGTGGAGCAGTTAAGGACTGTGCATTGGGATACATAAGTCCAAGTAACCACCCATATAGACCACATGTCGCATATGGGGGCGACAAGCCGAGTAACTAATCGTGACCGGTCTATTCGTGAAACTGGCAAAAAGGTGGTGCCGATTAGATGGTGGTAGCATTAACTGGGAACCAGTCGAACCTTTTGTCAGACATTCTGGCTGGGTTAGGGAAAGGTTGGAGACATGAGGCAACCCTTACCCTCGTGCATGGGTATGGTGGTTAGTTCTGTTCTTCCGTGTGGATACAGTTGTACACCTCTACAAAGTTTTGAAAGCCTGAAGTCCCTCGGGACGGAATCTTTTTGGTTGTTCCTACTTTCTATACCCATGGTAGTATTGAGGATGAATTACAATGTTGACCACTATAATTGTTCTTCTCATTACTACTTGCTATGAACTTATAATTGTTGATTAATTTAATTATGAATCATGAGCATGTCATTATAAGAAATGCCATTGTTTTCTGCAAATGTACAAATGCTTGATAATACCCTTGTGTCCACCAAATATTATATGTTGGAATTAAGTCTTGCAAGTATGAAATGTACTCACGGTGCTGCCATTATGTTGTTTTGCAGGTATCTTGATTCGGTCATTTTGAGCCAATGCTCTTAATGAAGTCCTTGGTCCCGATCTTACGACGTAGTTTCCTGATCTTGATAACTAGCTGATAAATAGCCGATAACTTGGTACAAGCAGTGATAACTAGTGCAACCTGACGACATGGAGAAGGAGCCAACCACTGTCTCTATACAGTAGCCTGAACCAAGGATTCACTCAATCACACTCTTAAAGAAACCAACCTACACAACTTAGAATCAATGGACTAGGAGCACGGATTGGGTGCCAATGACGCAGTCGCTTCTATAATCTTCGCAAAGGAAAATACAAGAGCAAAGGGGTAGAGATCTCTCTTTGGTTTTTGTTAGCACACAACAGAACAAAGGGTCTGTATTCTCATTATCAAAAGTCTTAGTTTGCTTGGGAGCATAGGGATATTTATACTAGGAACAACCCTCTGTTAACATTTCTTAACATCACTTTTACAAAGTTGTCATCCCTAACAATGATGCCAGAAATGTTTGTTGGTACTTATTAATAACACTTGTAAATTCAGGAAAGATTATATATGTTAAAATAATCCACAAGCGCACAAATAATATACCATTATAGCATTTCACTCGGGAGTATACTAGGTATCGTTATTTATATTTTACCACAGGGAGGAGCGGTGGCTAGAGATATTGAAAAATATGTATACTTATGATGGAACCATTAACTAAACATGTGCTCTAATGAGGGTAAGCCAAATGATAAATAAATGATAAGTGTAAGGCATTGATAATAATCCAGAGATAGAAATAGATACTTATAAATGTAGTATAGCTTGGCAGGAGATTAATTAAGAGAAAAGATTCCTAAGTCATTTCTTATTTACTAAGTCTTTTGTACACCCTAGTATATATACTTTCATCTATAGCATAATTAATTCTTCATCTTCACATAAGGGATATTACTAAGGAAGATCAAGAACAGAGCTTGATTCCCTTCGCAACCATGTCCTACTTGTCCAATAGATGGGGAGTGGACTACAAAGGACTCAACAAGAGTGTCACACTCGTGATCTACCACATGGCCCAGAATGTAGGGTGCATCCGCGGGTAAACAATATTTAAGCACCACGCTTACATAATGTCGACTACATAACTCACTTGAGTATTGAGCTAAGCGCTTTGCAAACTTATGCATAAATTCATTATCAATCATGACTATATCAAGCATATTACTAAAGCAAACTAGGAACATAATAAATAGAAACATAATATTGATTAAGCACAAAGTCTTGAAATATAGAGGATACAATGGCTATACCAGCCTCTAGATGACGAATCCAGAATCCTGAGCAATACCCAACTCTACTTGAATCTTGCTAGCTAGCCTATACTGGAACTTGAAGAATTGGAGATCTATTCTATTCTCTCTGATGGATCTTCTTGAATAATCATGGTACCTCTTGTCAAATGAGATGATGCCTCTAGGGGGTGGGGGCTGATATATATAGGGGGTAGCATCAATCCTGGATCCTCGGATCAAACCGACTTAAAACAATGGCATAGATGTGATCTTCAAGGTGGTCAAGAACCGACATAGCAAAGAGGGCTACCATGTGGGGCTAGTGGGCCGTCCGACTTGTAGGTGGGGCTGGCTAGCCCCACCTGTCATCCTCCCATGGTCTGCTTCACTAGGATGCCTTCTAGATTCTTCTGGACTTGTTTTCGTCGTGGATAATTATGATTAATTCTGATGATTCGGTCCACCTTGATGGTTTTTTGAATAAACCCTACTGAAAACATAGATTCACCAAAACTAATGGAATTTGCCAGTTTAAAGCCTTAAACCTATGTTGGTGATCATTTTCATGCATTTATACAGGTTTTATTGACGGTTTATGATGAGTGTTAACTACTGTCAACAAACTCCCCTAAGCTTAACCTTTGCTCATCCCTGAGCAATGCTAAACTCAGCAATGGATCAGGAGTTGCTATGATGTTTTCACTCCTCAAAAGTACTCATGCGTTCAAACAAGAATTCTCCTTTAGATTAGAATAAACTGATCTGACTTTCAAACTTACCCATATTACCTTCAACCATGGAGCTTCTCAGCCTTCACTTGGGTCTTGAGCAATGGAAAGACAGAACAATCAAGTCAAGCACTATGTCTTGAGTTCTTGGTTCAACCTTTTTCTGGAGTTTTTGTAAGTTTTTCAAAATAAAACTTAGAGATTCCATTGTATGACACTCTCAAGTCTCTCATTATATGTGGTATTTGTAGATCCTCACCAAGGCAATAATAATGTTATGCCTTTCTCTTCCTATATCTAAGGCTTATATGGATCTCATAGGAATGGAGATAGCATGAAAGAGCATACTTGCAATGCATATATTGTAAAGTCAAACCTCGGATCTAAAGAGAGTTAAGTCATACAATTAAATCAAGATGTACATGTGTGTGGAATATATGGTGGATATATATATGGGGGCTGAACTAAATCTATTATGCTCCTTGAAAACTTATCTCTCTTTTGAAACTTGGAAATATTTGCAAGAAAACATGGGCTGTCTTATTCAACTCTTCTTCTTCTTCTCTTTTTTAGGCAGACATCTAAGTATTCATTGTTTTTAATATCTTGGATACTTGTCCATTTTTTTCTCAACTCTTCTTTTTTTTATGAATACCTTTTGCATAACCCACGCATCTTCTCTACATAAAACTTTCTGAGAGAGCAACAAGAACTTGGAGCATTTATTTGGTGGATGAAAAACCTATCAAACATATTTTTGAGTGCTTACTCCTAGTGTAGGAGTAAAACAATTTTGAATGGATCTAAATGGAAGGCATGTTTTTGCGCCTACCCCTAGTGTAGAAGTAGTGCATATGTGGGTGATGTGTATGTGATTTTAATTTTAAGAGCATGACAAACCTCTCACAAGGATCAACAAAGCTTGACCGAACTCAATGCAAAATAAGTAGCATATATGAGTGGAAGTTTTCATAGACTAAAATAACATGTATGGCTCTGGTAGGAACTTAAGCTTTGTCGTATAGGAACTCATCATGTAGCATTTTTATATTTTTCAAAAGATAAATTTCCATAATTTTAGTGTCACTTACCTAGACTTAGATCAAGCATATACTACCCACAAGTTTCAAGTTTGGAGTAAATTCTTATATCAAATCAATTTTATCCAAAACCCACGAGAATTTATGGCTATAGAAACTAGGTACTTGAAAGAAATTATAACAGAGTAACTATTCATCATTTCTATTATAAGAGATCTAGAGAGTTCCTCATTTTATTTAGCTCTTGAAAATAGAAACTAGAGCAATCTTTATACACACTCTTTTTATTTTGGTTTTCATTTTTTAATCACACCTTACTAATATATATATCTAATACTTAAGATAAATTTTTATTTTGTGTTTTTAGAATAGAAATAAAATCAAAATAATGAAACACAAAAGAAAGAAATTCTTACCTATATACACAAGGGATGCCCTTTCCCCAAGCTGGATGTTGACATGGGAGATCAAAATGGCGGCTGAATGTTGAAATACTGGAACAGATTGTCGCAATTCTGGTTCTGTTGGACGTCGATGATCATGTTCCCCATGTTTTCCTGCCATTGTGAGTGTTCATGCAATGTGTTTTGTATGGCAGTGTTCTGTACCTCATGGGTTGTCAGTCTGTTGTTGAAGCACTGGTGGTCCATCTGTTGATCATGGTAGCCCCGGCTAGAGAATGACATACGTCCTCCCTGCTGGCCACTTAAGGTTTCTTCATATTGTTGCTGCTGGTAGTTATTGAAATTCCTGAAGTGCCACTGCTTACTGGGAGCTTGCTGCCAAGAGCCTTTAGAGTGATGAGGAGATGGCTGGTTCCAACCAGCATGCTTAGGCTGGTACCCATGGGAAGATCTCGGTTGGTCCTAGCCAACATAGTTGGTGTAGGTTGGTCCTTCTGGTATTGGGTCAACGCCATGGTATCGAGGCTACAGTGCACGAGACAGTCTCGCAGAAGCAATTCTATGAGGAGCCAACTTCCTAACTTGTAGATCAAAAGTGAATGAATTCATAGTGTATAAACCGAGATTCCAGTTAGGTAACAAAATCTCAGTCGTATACCCAAGATACAACATGACAAGTTGTCCATCATCTCTCCTTTTCAGCATATGGGCTTGACAGGAAATATTCGAAGTCAATGTACAAGCGCTCCATATTAATATAAGAAATCAAATCATTATCCAACAGACCCAGATTTCGAGCAATCCGAGTGACCAAAGAGGTGCACTCAATATCACCCATGAGAGTAAAAACTTCCTTCCACTAGGTGCATCATGAGTTTGATGGGATAAACCTTTCTCCTTTTTTACCAAGGCATACAATAACTTAAGATCATCTATTCTTACCATACGAATATCTGGTCTAGGAAACAAGGTGAAACCTAGCCACTTATGCATGAACTATAATGTGGGGTGATGGATATCATTGGTATGAGGATGATACATTTCAGTTTTTCTAGAAATTTGTCTCTAAAATTTTAACTTATCAAAATCTTGTAGAGCATGGTCTACATCAACTACGCACTATGAATTGAATCCTAAGAGCAAACTTAGATCCTTTCAGAGAGAAGAAAATTCTTTCCCGAAGAGTCTAAATTTGACCCCAATATCAGTGATTTGCAGAGTGTATAAGAATTCTAATGTTAAAAGTTTAGACCCTTGCTCAACAACATTCCAAACACCTTCCCATCCAATAGCCCTAAAACTGAAATCAAATTCAACATCCATACCTATGGCTTGCAACAAGAGAGGATCATATGGGAATGACTGGTGGAGAGGGTGTGATGGTGATGGTGGTGGGCCCTAGGTGTCTATGGGTCCATATGCCTATATTTCTATTGTATACACATATATATATGCTAAAATATTTTATGATATTACAAAATATTTCTGGATATATGCATGGTATTTTTAAATTTTTACGCCTCTATGGTAAATATTCTTGCGGGTTTTATGCACCGTAAAACTTATTCACATGGGGCTTAAAGATTTCATGGTGTAGTGATGGAATTGTTATTTTATTTTCCTCATGTGCAGATGCAGAAAAGTAAATATGCTGAAGTAAAAATGTAAAAAGTAAATACGGATAACTACCGATTTTACCTCTCGGCGAGGGTTTAGAATTTTGAGTCCACCGAACCTGGACTTCTCCGATCATGTTTATTCCTCTTATGCATCAATTGGTCCTGGAGATGCAGACCTTGATGGTTGCTCTTGCTTCTCTTGCCACACCAATTTAGAGCATTGTTCTGGTCTTGGCTTGAAGGTGAATCGTTCTTCTCTCCCATTGATATGGAATTTAATTTCTCTGACTCTAACATCAATGTGTGCATTTGTGGTGCTCAAAAGGGCCTCCCAAGAATGAGAGGTGTCTTGATGTCCTCCTGCATGTCAAGCACTACAAAATCCACTAGAATAAAGAAGTTTCTTATTTTTACCGGAGTATTCTTGGCGATTCCTGTAGGGCAGCAGACCGATTGGTCAGGCTACTTGCAGGCACATTGATGTTGGTGTGAGTGTTGAATAGTTAAGCTTGTTGAAGACGGCTTTGGGCATGACACTAACGCTTGTGCCAAGGTCACACAGTGCATTTTCAAAATTTTGATTTCCTGATGGAACAGTCGATAGTGGGGCATCCTGGATCCTTCTTCTTTATAGGCGATGTGTTCATGATAGCCGCACTACACTCCTCTGTTAACTTCATTACTTTAGTGGTGGGTAGTGGTCTCTTGTTGTTCAAAATGTCTCTAAGATACTTCACATAGGTATGTACCTGTATGGCATCTAGTAGAGGGATATTGATATATAACTTTTGAATTACCTCCACAAACCTACTAAACTGCTCATCCACTTTGGCTTCTCGTTTTCTAGTGTGGAAACTGATAGGAGGTTGGTGTCATGGAAATCTTGTAGTAATTCATGTTCTTGTGGCTCAACTTCTTCAACTTCATTGTTTTTCTTCTCCTGTTGTACTGCTGGTGTCTTACATGTCCTTGTTGGATATGGAGGATCACAAGTAGACATTGCCACCTCTTGTGGTTATAGCGTTGACCTTTTCAAGGTTAGTGGCAATAGGCAGAGCAGTAGCTAGCTGAGCTATTTATGATTCTATCTTTTTATTATAGCTAAGTTGGTCTTTTATAGCAGAAGAAAATTTTTCCATTTTAATGTTTATATTTTTCTAAAACCTTATCATTAGAAGCTAGCTTTTTAGAAATACTCTCATTAATCTTAGCCTATTCTAAAATCAAATCTCTCAAGGATGGCTAATTAGGATTGGAAGAATTATAGTAATTACTTGGGTCCTTACCTTTCTGTTGTTGGAAGTTGGAAATTTTCCTCTTAAGGTATTAGTTTTGCCTATAGGGAAAAACTTTGCTAGAAAGGCCTTCGAACATTTTGCCCATGTGTTGATGTTATCTTTATTGACTGTAGAACCACTACATCGCCCTTCCCACTAGCGAGAATGGAAGTAGGTGGAGTAGTATAATGTGGTGAGCGATGTCCTTGATGACAATTATGTTGCTAATCTCTTGGAAATTATGGAGATGAGCACTAGCAACTTCATGTACCTTTCTGCTGAATAGGGGTAGCATGCACCGTGTTGATGAGGCTTGGCTTGAATTCAAACTCAAGGTTGTTGGTTTTGAGTGTTGGTCTAGTGTGAATGTTCTCAGTGCTTGGAGCAGAGAACTGATGCAAGTGTTTTGTTAGCCATAGCTTCAGAAACTGGTGTTGAGCTACCTCTTGATTGGTTTGATTGTGATTGATGGAATTTGTTGATGAATCAAAACCAATCCTGCTAATAGCTTGTATAAGATATGAGCAGATAAAAACAAGGGTAAGTCTGCTACAGCAGAAGTGCATAGTTATGATATCATCAATAAGTATTTATTTGATCAATTCTCTTTTAGCCTTGTGCCCCTCCCTAGCAACGGCACCAGAAATGCTTGTTGACATTTCTTAACATCACTTTTACTAAGTTGTCAACCCTACCAATGATGCCAGAAATGTTTGTTGGTACTTATTAATAACACATGTAAATTCAGGAAAGATTATATATGTTAAAGTAATCCACAATCGCACAGATAATATACCATTGTAGCATTTCACCCAAGAGTATACCAGGTATCATTATTTATATTTTACCACAGGGAGGAGCGGTGGCATGTATACCTATGATGGAACCATTAACTAAACATGTGCTCTAATAGGGGTAAGAGAAATGATAAATAAATGATAAGTGTAAGGCATTGATAATAATCTAGAGATAGAAATAGATACTCATAAATGTAGTATGGCTAGGCAGGAGATTAATGAAGAGAAAAGATTTCTAAGTCATTTCTTATTTACTAAGTCTTTTGTACACCCTAGTATATATACTTTCATCTATAGCATAATTAATTCTTCATCTTCACATAAGGGATATTACTAAGGAAGATCAAGAACAAAGCTTCATGACTTCAGGCTGCCTTCCAGATTCTTCTGGTGTTGTTTTTCATCGTGGATAATTACAATTAATTCTAACAATTAGGTCCACCTTGATGGTTTTCTAAATAAACCCTGCTAAAAACACAGATTCACCAAAACTCATGGAATTTATCAGTTTAAACCCCTAAACCTATGTTGGTGATCATTTTCAAGCATTTATACTAGTTTTATTGACGGTTTATGATGGGTGTTAACTACCGTCAACACCCTCGTAGATAGGTATGAACACAAAATGAAAATGAAAAGATAGAGTATGTGAAAAGGCTTCCACAAAATGGATTTCCAAGAGTCTTAGCGTGGCTGTCAGTTTCTAGAGCAGTATCCACTAATAGAGTTGTAACTCCCTAATGGGAAGTCAAAATGACAAGTCATTTGTCAAGTGTGAAAGTAGACTCAATAAGATTTCCATCCATGTGCATCATGCATCATGTAACATTGTAGAATGGTACAGTTTTGCATGGGAAGTTGTACCAACATTCTATGCAGAAAGATTGTTGACCTTCTGAGCAGTCTTGACTATTATGATCATAATTCTTTATTGTGAAATCCAAATAAGGTGGGGTTTATTGCATTGAAAATAGACTTGATAAGATTTCTAAAAAGTCCTCATGGACCTCCAAACCCTTATGGAATCAAGAGTTATGATAGTTTCTTTCTGCTGGTCCGTTTTTCACTGTAGCAACCCAATCTACTGGTTCATTTTTCACTGTAGCGGTCCGATCTGCTGGTCCATTTTTCACTATGCTGGTCCAATCCTCATAGTCCGATTTGTCCTCCTTGTGTATTCCTAATTACAATCAAAGTAGAACACTTAGGTAGTATAACATTCTCAGAAGTGTTGAAATTATAATTAGTTAGGAAAGAATTCACCTGCTCTTGTAGTTTCTTGGCGTGGCTTCTTGTAAGTGGACCTTGATTTGTGTCTTTTATGTTGGATGGTGGATGATTGATACTTGAGCTAGCATGTATCATTGGGATGTCCTCATCATCCCCCCTCATGAAAAGGAGTCATCCTCGACTCTGATTCTTCTAGCCCAAATAATGATGTTAAATCGACAACATTGAAGGATGTGCTAACACCATAATGCTCGGGGAGATCAATCTTGTAGGCATTGTCATTTATCTTGGATAGCACTCTAAATGGACCATCTCCTTGTGGCATCAACTTGGATTTCTGCTTCTCTAGAAAGCGGTCTTTGTGAAGATGTACCCAAACTAAATCTCTAGGCTCAAATGTCACCTTCTTGCGATGCTTGTTTGCCCATTCAACATAGTACTTGGACCTTTTCTCAATTGCTTCTTTGGTCTTCTCATGAATCTTCTTAACATAAGACGTGCACTTGGAGGCTTCCATGTTACTCCTTTCCTACAATGGTAGATGCAACAAATTGATCGGAGCAAGTGGTTTGAACCATATACAACTTCAAAAGGACACATATTGATTGTAGAGTGTACTACCCTACTGTAAGAGAATTCTATGTGTGGTAAGCTGATGAGATCCTAACATATTAGTATTTTAAGCCTTAGGATCAATGGTTCCTGACCGAAGGGACTCCTAGACCGACCCCTCTAGGATCGCCGTGGGGCTTAAGGGCTCGCCTGGTCCTCAGGCTCCTGATCAATGACACGCTCGAGCTTTGGCCTTGGCTACTGCCAGGCTTGGGACACTAGCCAAGGCCTGGTGTCGGGTTCATAAACCCAGGGTCCCCAATGGACCTGCTTCCCTACAAAACTCGGCTCAGTAGGCAGTGCAGCGACAGCACGTGCCTGGGCCAGCCCAGATACACAATGATAGGCCAAGACCATGATCCGGTCCCTGACCGGCACCTTCGGCTAGGAGATCTGATCGGAGGTGCGACCGGAAGGCCTGGCCATGGTGGGACCACAATCCAACTCCAGCCCCTTTCTCTAATCGATAATACGCTAGGACCTCTGCTTGCTGCTCTTTCCTGACCAACACGATTGGGGCTGACTAGGAACGATCGACTGGGGACGCCTGCTTGGTGTTGGCCTAGGGAGCAGGCGGGGCAGATAAGGTAAGGCGTTCAAGTCAACCACAATACCAAGGACCGTACCATGCCATGCCCTGTGCACCTATAGGATGGTGTTGTTGGGGCATGTCAGGTGAACATGGTAGAACCTGCTAGACACGTCAGAGCATAAATAGTATTGTGGGCCCCGTCGTTAGCCATACCAGGTGAACACGATAGACCCTGCCAGACATGTATGAGCATAAACAGTATTATGGGCACTGTTGTTTGCCATCCTAGGTGAACACTGTGTAGTCTGCCAGATACAACAGAGCATGAACAGTAAGGTGGGCGATGGTGATCATCCCATACCCAATGGCGTGGGCAACAAGACTAGGCATCGCCCGTATGCACTCTCTCTTTCACTCTGACTTGTCAGGCCATCCCCTTCAACTATTAAAGGGGATGCGCTCTCTCCTACTAGAAGGATCGAAGACTCAAAGACTCAAAGACTCGAGGACAACAACACAATAGCTCTAGAGCTCGATAGCTACATGCTCTCAACACCTGATAAGCTCGGACACATAGAGCACACGCTCCAATACTTAGTGCACATTTGAGCATCCATCACTCTCTTACACTTGGTTCAGAGTCCGACTGGGCCTCTAACACCCCCTTCTCATTCCTTACTCATTTGTAACTCCATAGTAAACTTCGAGCACCTGGGCACAGGAATAAAGTCACCGACCGACCTCAACTAGACGTAGGCCACATCCGATCACAACGCATGGCAAAACTACAAATATTTCCTTGTTGGCCACATTTTGCACCGACAGTTGGCACCGTCCATGGGGAAAGGCGCCGTGTGTTCATGCTTTTGGTCATCGGATGGCCCACCTTTCCACCATCTTTGGCATGGCGGGCTCAAGCGATACGATTAGTTTTGGCTCGCTGGAGTTTCCCATGCTCCCCCTTGTCGGGATGTGGGTTCCTCCTGTCTTCATGCCACTCCAGACCTTCCTCTTTGGGAGTCTGGACTTTGTCGCCGACCAGCTCAGTGTACTTTGCCTCCACGAGGAGGTCCTTGTCCCGGCACCCACTGAGGAGGAGCGCCCTCCACCGGCCCTAGGCCACTCGCCGACCTTAATGTCAAGACACCCACACTTTGTCTTGAGCCCATGCTAGCCTCAAACCCACTGTGAGTGATGTATATATTGTTCTTTACTCACTATTTAACACCTTCCACCAACTATCTAGAGGGGCCCCATTGTCCCCACCATGACCACCGTGAGACCGGTCCCCCTACGGCTTCATGTCCATTGTGGATGCATGCGCACGGGGGCTCTAGTGGATGCTGATGCCGCCCCCTCTCATGTCCAAGTTCATGTGGATGGCGGGCTATGTCCCCGCCTCCTTCCATGACCTCGTTGATGATCTTGTCAAAAGCGATGGATCTAGCATCGACAACGTCATGGCACCTGGCCACCCTTTATCCTGGGAGTGCCCTATGGCAGATGCCCCTTGATAGCTTTTGGAGGTGGTGGAGTCTCTGTAGACTCACACGCCTCTAGACCCCGATGCATAGGCCCTAGCACATGCATAGGAGCATGGCGAGGAGTTATGACAAAGGCGACAGAGCCAGCCACCACCTGTGCCAGCGTGCTTGGCACAGCACGCTGCGCCACATGCGCACAACCTGGCGAGTGGCTCTTGAGGTCATGCCCATTAGGTCCAACATAACATACTAGATGGAGGGGACAACCCCCCTTAGTTTGCTGTGGCTAGCTAGAACATCGCTGCTGTGGCGGTGCTTCTACGTGGCCTCCCCAAGCCTACTGGCCCCCTGGAGCAGGTAATCCACCAGAACCTTAGGGCGCTGGTGGAGACCACCACCATTTAGTAGGCGGAGAGCTCCACATCATGACACCAGCTCATGGCCTCTTGCCCAACTAGGGAACTTGGGCCACACCAGTCGAATCACTCTATCCACTCACCGTAGTAGTTGCCGGGCGTGGAGCAAGAAGCCATGGCTACATCGTAGCCTGACCTGGCGCCTGCTCCACACCAACCACCTATGCGCGAAGGGGTTGGGTTGAACCATGATGCTCAAAGTTTCATCAATAATCGATGCCATGCCTGGCATGATGATGATGCCCATCGAATGGTGGCGAGAGCAGGCGGCACGTGCCCTGGCCTGGCCATTGAGGAGTGTGAGGACACGCACCCTAGCATGGTGGTTGACTAAATGATCGAAGCTCTAGCCTAGATGGTCTAGGGCCACGGGCCTTTGGTCGCTGCATCTAGAAAGCACTGTTTCCACAGCGCTTCCGACCGCCCACCAACATCACCAGGTACACCGAGGAGACAGACTCTGGTATATGGCTTAAAGACTTTTGGCTCACCTATCGAGCCGAGGGAGTGGATGATGACTACTTCATCATCCAGTACCTCCCGATCTGCGTGGGGGAGCATGTTCGAGCATGGCTTGAATTCCTTTTACTTGACAGCATCCGTGACTAGGCGGATCTCAAGAGGGTCTTTGTTGGAAATTTTTAGGGGACATATGTCCATCCTAGGAATGACTAGGACCTTAACAGCTACCAGCAGGAACCCAATGAGTCCCTATGGAATTACATCTGTAGATTCTCAACACAGTGCAACTCCCTTCCTAATGTCGTCGACGTGAATGTTGTCAGCATGTTCCTCTCTGGGACAACCTACAAGTCCCTGATCCACAAGCTTGGCTATATGAAGCCTTGTACCACCCGCGACCTGCTCGACATCGCCACAACCCATGCCTCCGGTGAGGAGGTGGTCGGGGTGGTCTTCAGCGATGGTCGAGATGGGGGCAAGGCCAAGCGCGAGGACCTAGGCGAGGGCCCCTCCACACAAAAGGGCAAGAAGAACAAGAGGGGTCGGAGCCAACCAGCCAACCTAGCTTTGGTCACCGTGGCCGACCACACAGGCAAGCAGCCATAGCAGGGCTAGCCTAACCACTTCGATAAGCTCATGGAGAGTCCATGCACCAACCACACCTATCCAATCAACCACCTCTATAAGGACTATGAGCTCCTCAAGTGTTTCCTGCGGCAAGCCACCAAGCCAAAGGAAGGGAAAGGTAAGGAGAAGGAGGCCAAGAAAGGAGGCACGCCAAGCAAGGAAGAAGATGGCTTCCCTGACCCCACGGAATGCCTCATGATCTTTAGGGGATCCAATGCCATCCACTCCAAGCGCTAGCACAAGGTACGCTACAGAGAGGCACACACCGTTAAGTTGGCCATCCCCTCTTTACTTAGCTGGTTGGACTACCCGATCACTTTTGGTCAGAGAGACCATCCTTCCCATGTTGCCTACCCGGGTCGCTACCCGCTCATCATTGACCCCATCATCCACAAGAAGTGCCTCACCAAGGTGCTGATCGATGGAGGCAGTGGCTTAAACATTCTCTACACCGACACCCTCGACGCCATGCGCATCCCCTGATCAGAGCTCCACCCAGTGAGCTCTCTCTTCCATGCCGTGATCATGGGGATGCAGGTGTACTCACTTGGGCAGATTGACCTGTCTGTCATGTTTGGCGACCATGCTAACTTCTGCTCAGAGGTCCTAACCTTTGAGGTAGTGGACTTTTTAGGGTCCTACCATGCCATCTTGGGGCGGCCATGCTACACTAAGTTCATCGTCATCCATAACTACACCTACCTCAAGCTAAAGATGCTAGGGCCAAATGGCATCATCACCGTAGGTAGCACCTTCTCGCATGCCTACATGTGCAACCGCGAGCATTACGAGCTCACCATTGTCATCATCAACTCCACCGAGCTCCCGGAGCTTAGGAATTTGGCAACTCCAGCAGTCCTTGACTGCAACGGATAAACCTCCTCAAGCACCTTCCATCCGACTGAGGAAACCAAGGCAGTGGAGATCGACCCTAGCAACCCAATCAAGATGGTATGGATTAGGACCAAGCTCCTGGACAAATACGAAAGCGAGCTCGATGACTTCCTATGCACAAATCGCGATGTTGTCGCGTGGAAGCCTTCTGACATGTCAGGCAAACCGAGGGAGGTCGCTGAGCACACACTATGCATCATCTCGGGCTCAAAGCTCACAAAGCAACACCTGCATCACTTTGACGATGAGAGGCGCAGGGCCATAGGCGAGGAGATTGCCAAACTTCTGGCATTTGGATTCATCAAAGAGGTATACCACTCTGACTGGCTAGCTAATCCTATTCTTATGAAAAAGAAGAATGGGAAATGGAGAATATGTGTTGACTATATTGGCCTCAACAAGGCATGCCCAAAGGACCACTTCCCTTTACCACGCATAGATCAGATAGTCAACTCCACCTCAGAGTGTGAAATCCTGTCCTTCCTAGATGCCTACTCTGGCTACCACTAGATCACAATGAAAGAGTCTAACCAGGTCACGACTTCATTCATCACCCTATATGGTTCGTACTGTTACATAACCATGCTTTTTGGTCTGAAGAACGTTGGCTCCACCTATTGATGGTGCATGCAGCAATGCTTCACCAACCAAATCAACCCGACCAACCTGACCAAGTTGAGCGGCCAAAACCAACAATCGCTGTCTATGTAGATGACATAGTGGTGAAAACGGCTCAAGCTAGTGACCTGATCGCAAACTTGGCCGCCACATTCATGAACCTCTGAAGGTTCAGCGTCAAATTGAATCCCAAAAAATGTGTTTTTGGGGTTTCAAAGGGGAAGCTACTCGGATACATAGTGTCCAAGCATAGCATTGAAGCCAACCCCGAAAAAATCATGGCCATCTATAACATGGGCCCTATACACAACATCATGGACGTATAGAGGCTCATCGGCTGTTTGGTCGATTCATATCCCGACTAGGCGAGGGAGAGATGCCTCTCTACAAACTTCTCAAGAAGATAGACGCATTCATCTAGACAAAGGAGGCACAGCAAGCTTTGGAAAGCCTCGAAGCATCACTAACATTGGCCCCAATCCTCGTCGCTCCCGAATGGGGAGAATCCCTCCTCTTTTACATCACGGCAAGCAACCACGTTGTGAGCGCCGCCCTCGTCATCGAGAGGGAGGAGCCGAGACACCCCCTGAAGGTCCAGCGACCGATCTACTTCATCGATGAGGTACTCACCAATGCTAAAATTCGCTACCCCTAGGTTCAGAAGCTTCTGTACACCATGCGGATGGTGACCCAGAAGCTCCTATACTACTTTACTGACCATGAGGTCATGGTCGTCACCTCGTACCCACTCAAGGAGGTCGTCCGTAACCGTGCCGCCACCGCCAAATCTCCATGCGGGCTCTCGAGCTCATGGGCTATAACACCCCAGGTGGTTGTCACTAGTTAAGCAATGGGTTTAAACTCAACCATGGCATGTTAAGTGGTGATGGAGACGTTAGGTCAAACATATGAAAATGAGCCACCACTTAAACTTGGACCATGCACCATTGCTTGCATACTGCCCTTTCTAAAAAGTATGCTTGAGTAATGCTAGATGTACTTGTTTCATGTGTCTCGCATCAATATCCATCTATATTGATCCATGGAAAAGTTTTGTGAAGTTTGGAATCAAGAAGTCACATGAAATGACAAGTTATGTCCTTGCTTGGATTGTTTTATAAAGTGAATGGAATTCTAGATTGTCAACCAAACCTTGAAACCTTGCCCAAATGACTCTAATTGAACTCTACAACAAAAGTCATGAAGGGTTCGTGTTGAGCGGAGGACAAGAAAATACCTCAATCGGTCTAAAACTCGGATTTAAGCTTTACTATGATGCTACTTTGACCGGTGTTGACCAATCACTTACAGCGCTTGCATTGAGTTGCACCTTAAATAAAATTTGAAGTTTGAGTGGAGTAGAACAAACTTTGTTTTTGGACCAAGAGCTAGATCAGCTTGTAAGTAAGTCAAACCGAGCCCTCAAATTGGAATCCGTGGCTGTTTTTGGGGCTCGAAATTTTGTCTAAGTCTGAAAAACAGAAGATTAGTTTTCTAGTTTCTTGTGACCATATTTGATGCCTTGTAGTTTGCTAACCAGCTCGAATCTGACCATGATCCTTTAAGCAATGTTGGAGATATCGCGTAGCTCTACAACTTTCATTACTATGGATTTGCCAAAATTAACTGGTTTAGGAGATATGGAGGGATAAAAAGCAGGGTTCTGTTGTATTTTTGCGGTAGTATTGAATTCTTCCCATAATTGAAACAGAGCCAACACAGTGCACAACACTACAGGCCGTGTGTTGCACTCGCTCGTCGTAGCTACTTGCATGCCCGCCAGCTCGCCTCAGGCATGTGCTGAAGACATGAAATGGACGCTGCTATCTCTCCCTTCCTCTGCATTCTCTCTCTTTCTCCCTTGCTATTCTCCTTCTTCAGCCAGGCACCACGGCAGCAGGAAGCCATGGCCACCGAGCTATACTCCATGGCCACCCCGTTCCCCTACTCCATCTCCTTGGCCGTCGATCCGAGCACCGCTGCTTGCTGACGCCCCGGCCACCTCGGTCATCCTCGCTCCACCGACGCACCTCGGTCGGTCGCTAGTTAAGCTGGCCCCAAGCCTCATCAAAGCCTCACTGTAGCCAAGATGTCTGGGTTGTTATGGCCATGCTACGCCCCATGGCCAGCCTCATGGGCTCCCCCAGGAACGCGCATGCCCCCAGCACCGCCACTTGCCGCCGGTGAGCTTGACCATCCCGAGCCGGCCATCTTCCCCTGCTCTCTGTTGTGGAAGCTAAGAAGGACCGTGGGCAAAAATTTGAAAAAGTGGAAGGGCCATTCTGCGAATCTGTGACTCATGTGAATAGTGCTTATAAGGATTGGTTCGCTAGGATCTGTATTAGTAAGAAGTATAGGGTCCTCGATGCAAGATTTACATTCTTTTTCTTTTGATTTTGGTAGATTTGGATGATCATCTTTGAAAATTCATAGTAATTAGTAGAAAAATAGTAAAATAGTAAATGATAACTTTTTTCGAATCCTTGCAAAATTTTCTATGCAGTAGATCTATAATATGGCATGTTTTGGTTTAAATATTTTGCTGTAAAAATAGATTTATGCAGTTAGGTTCTTAATACTAGTTATGTCTTGTCTTTTTCGTAACTGCAGTTGTTTTGCTCAAATAATTGTGAATTTTTTGTGGAGTGCTACTAAGATTATTCTTGATGTCTGGTAAAAATTTCAATATTTTAGGCTTGATAGTTTAAGATCTATAAAAATAACAAATTACCTATATTACTTTGCTCCTATTCTAAATAGTCCTGTATGTTTGAATGAATTGGCTTAGTTAAGTTATAAATCATGACTTTATGATAATACATGAGTTGTAGTACTTTTATTAAGATTTTTAAAAAGCTAAATATCATGATTTTTGGTTAAGTAGATCTTGAGTTATACTTGCTTCAATCTCTATGGCTGTTTCTGCCCAAACCCAGAGAGGGTTTCCTTGTTCTTACTATGGGGCCTTCTTAATAGTAGAATTAGCTTTAGGTGTTTATAAAAAAGTTATTTATAATTTTCTAAGATTTCTAAAAAGTCTATAACCACATTTATTGGACATGTATAACTCCATTTATAGCTGTTTAAAGTGGCATATCAGTTTCTGTCCATGTTTTAGATAGAGATTCATTCATTGGATTAATTGGCCTTGTTATCTATAGAATCATCTTAAGATGATAATAATAAAGTTGTAGATAACTCACTTAAACATCTTGTGTTAAATGTTCAGGGAATTTGGCCAAATATTTTGTGAGTTATGACTGTTCTAAGTTTCTCTTCAGAAATTATAGTTCTCTGAAATTTCTGGACCAGATTTGATAAATGTGACTGTTTGACCCTTTTAACTTGAGAATCATGCTGGGATGATTAAATATGAATTGTAGACAATTTCATAAGATTTCCATATTGTCTTGTTACATATCTTTTGGATTAGTACAACTCCAGTGATAAACTTGTGAAGTTGCATGGCAGAATCGGTCCAAGTCTGAACAGAGGTGCTCAATTGTGCTTGATTGAACTTGTTAATGGTGAATCACCTTGTGATGA
The DNA here is from genome assembly GCF_019320115.1 of Miscanthus floridulus. Taxonomy (NCBI): domain Eukaryota; kingdom Viridiplantae; phylum Streptophyta; class Magnoliopsida; order Poales; family Poaceae; genus Miscanthus; species Miscanthus floridulus. Next base: position 58,050,688 of record NC_089598.1, on the reverse strand, counting down.
TAATAAACATGTTTTAGATAATTTAATAAGATTTCTATAAAGCTAAGGTTCATGCTTGTTTGATGTCTGTAACTCCAGTTATGCCAATTTGAAACTACTACTACTTTTCTGTCCTAGTTTGGTGCAGATCTGAAACATTAGCATGTTTCACCTAGTTAGCTTTGGAATAAGCTTGGTGATAATAACAATGTTGTAGGAAATTTTATTATCTTTCCAGAAAGTCTAGGATCACCTTCTTTGGATGTTTGGATCTCCAGTTATGGGTGAAACAAGTGTTATCCGTGCTGCTGTCCAAATTCTGTGTTGTGCTTTATAAGTTGATTGCTTTCACCTTGCATTGCCTTATGTGTTGTTAAGTGTAACTCATGCCTTTCATGGTGTTAAATTAAGTCACCTGAGATCTTAAATTGTGATAGATGTTTTCAATGGAATAGCTTAACTCAAGTTATCTGGTGTACCATGCTTGATATGCTCACTATCTTTCTATAATAGATTATGTGATGCATCTCGTATTGCCGTTCTTTTATTCATGCACTTGCATCTCATCTAGGCACGCTAGATGAACCATGTGAAGGATGTGATGTTGGAGCCAAACCCGAGGAAGGTGCTTGGTGAACCTATCTCGAAGATGGAAGGACTTAGAGAGTGTCATCTAACAAACACTGACCTAGTGTTGGATCACAGGTAAGCCCCAGAGCATTCTAAGTCTCCCATGTTTTTACAAATATCTTGAGTATCTTTTATTGTTAATGATGCATTAAGTATAGAAATTGGTTGGAACCAATTGTTGCATTATATCCTTACCTTGTATAGATAAAATCCTGTGAATCCTAATTAAGTGTAGGATCGAATGATGCTTAGCTATGCATAGACCGGTAGAAGTCAGGTGATTTTCTATCACCTGCGAGATGTAGGATGAGCTCTGGTCACGGTTGGCTATATTTGCTATCATGGAAAAGAACTATGTGTTAATAATGAAAAGAGACCGGACGGGATGACGGTAGTGCAGCAATAAGGCATGGAGGTCTTGGGTGTGAATCTATCCCCGTCTGTGTCATTTAAGGACTGATATGATGTACGTCCTCATGTCATGTTGAACGCAGCCTAACATTTAGCTGGTTGGATAAGTCGTTCCGACTGTGAAGCCTAGTAGCTCGACTCAGGCCAGGAACATGAGCAGTGGCGCGCATTCTAGAGGTAGTAAGGATGTGTGGAGAGCCATTAGCGTAAGCCCAAGGCAGGTTAGAGTCCCGATAACCCTTGGCAGAGTGGTTCTCTGAGAATGCCGATCTGTTCGGACTCGTGACTTCTGAGTTGTGCCAAAGGTGACTTAATTGTGACCCTGACGGGGGAAGCAGGGTTTGTGTTAGGAATACCCCTCCAGCTGGATAGGAATCGATTCGAATCGCCATCTCTCCTGGATAGTGAGAACTTGACTGAGCAGCGGCAACGTAGATTCACTAAATTTAAAGATATGGTTAAATGATGATAATGATTATGATAATGATAATGAGCCATGAAATACCTAATATGGTTATTATTGTTTGCAACTTAATCAAGTGATTGATTAGTACAGGTGCTAATATAGATGGTAGGTAATGGCTAAAAGTCACTGCTAGTACAGGTGAATAATGCTAATGGTTACTCAAGCATCCATGAAAATAAATTCTCAGCCTTTTGCGGAACTCAATTCTAGTACAGGTACTGTATGAAGAATGAAACCCAGCCCTCAATCACAAGTATTAAGAAATATTAACTCAACTCATATCTAGTCTCGCTCTAGCTTATCATTTTCCCACTGTACTCATTTCTTCACTCTACTATTCCTCAAATGGTACCCCGCCCCATGATATCTTCTATAATCAACCTTTAATGTATAGTTATTTTTTTAACAAATCTATTGAAAAAATGGAACAGCTGCAACTGCACCGTTAAACTAGTTTCATTAAAACAACCATGAAATATATGTCTTAATAGTGCATCTATTATCTAGTGTTGTATATTTAAATTTATTTTCTACAATCTCAGATAAAAGTTAATTAGATAAGTGTGAGTTAGCATAAAGTACAAAACTTTAACCTTTTAACTTTTTTTAAAGGTAGGAGCTAGTATAATTGTGGGGGTATAGCTCCCGGTATCCACAAGACAAGACATGGGCCGCACCATCAGAGGTGGCCCAGCCCACAAGATCAAGGCGTGCACGGCGCTGCTCGGCGTGCACCACAAGATATTATATAGTACCAAATAGGCTACTTTCCTTGTAACCCTACCCCTCCAGAGTATATAAGGAGAGGCAGGGGTCCCCTAGTGGACACGATCGATACATCTCAATGCAATACATCAAAACACAGGATGTAGGTATTACATCATACTGATGGCCGAACCTGTCTAAATCTTGTGTCTTGATGCTTGTATTACCATCTTGCTCCTGATCTCGCTCACCTCTACAACAAAGCTATCATCGTGGGATACCCCTCGGTGGACGGCCGAGCATCTTTTGTCGACAGTTGGCGCGTCTAGTAGGGGTTGTGCATGCTATTTTCTTGTCGAGCAAGATGACATTTTCTGTAGGCTCTTCATCCCTCCCGCAGCCCGGCCAGATCTTCACGGTCGGATCGATCTCGTGGATCATCAACATTGACGGAGTCGGAGAGCTCCTCGAGCCGGTGCAGATCGATTCTGCTCTGACCATCCCGCACCTATGATTGTAGATCCAATCTCGGAGCCGATTCTGAGGTCTCCTTCATCAACAACTCGTCGTCCGCTTCCTCGCTACTAGAGGAGGCAGATCAACAACGATGATCTGATCGAATCCATCGATCGGGTCAGACTGAAGCTCGTCGATTGTCTCTCCATCGCTGAATCGGCTCTAGACATGTTGGTTCAGCGCCGACCACCCTTGGATCCAAATCTATCGGTGGCTGCCCAGAAAACTCTAGGAGTTGTGGCTTTGCCCTTCGGGCTCACCAACATTGCTGCCACTTGCTAAGACGCCCTGAGGGGCAAATTTGCCGACCAGGTGGAATGCGCCCATCTACTCGCCGACCAGATCGTCGTCCAGCCTCTGCCAGCTGCCAACATGCTACACTTAGGCCGGTGCCCCAGAGTGCCCCTCTAGACCATCCCAGAGAAAAATCCAGGCTCCGAGTCTTAGGGCTCAACGGAGACCCTCGCCGAAACCTTCTTCGAGCAACTCCTTCCACTCTTCCAGGGTGGTGCGATCTTCAACGTCAGCGTCGATAGCCCTCCTCGAAATGGCGAAATCGAGGAAGAGCGCGTTGCTCGGGAGAACCAAAACATCAACCGCGCGCAGCGTCAAGAAAATGAGGCAGCCATTGCGAGGGCCGAGGCTGCTTGGAATAATCGGCTTGATTCATAAGGAAGACCGCTCCTGCTCCACCGTGACCTCGATGAAGAATTTCTCCGTGTTGATGGCCATGACGTCTTCAAGACTCCAAGCGCCAATCTGGCAGTGGCCGCCAATGAGCTCGCTCGCCTCCCGCAGACGCCTGAGCTCGCCAAGGTCATCGCCATGCTTAAAGCGGCACACTATCAGGTTAATGAGATTCATGAGGATCAGAGACCTTCATGCTCTACGAGCATGATTCATCGATCAGCTGTGCGGAGATCTAATCGTTGTCCCAGTCAAAGCCGTTTTGCCGACCAGTCGCTACCTCTCTAGGGGGAAGCCAGGGGCCACCGCACCGAACACCATCGCCAACACGACTAGGAGGTTGAACAGGATGCTTGAGTGCACCTCAGCAACCTCCGGGATGCACGATGGTGCATCAAGCAACGTCGCTTCGGTCGCCATAAAGACGAAGTATGTCGCCGCCAGGAGTACGAGCAGGAGTACGGCAACCCAGACTCAGCCCTCGAGCCTATCGCTGACTGCAACGCTGTAGACAATGGTGTCGACAACCCTGAGGGGCCTCCAACTTTCACAAGGGCGCTCCGAACACTTCGGTGGCCCCATGGTTTTAAGATCACTGGGGTCGAGCCCTATGAAGGAAGGATGAACCCGACATAGTGGCTGTAGGCTTACGCCACTGCTGTTCGTGCTACCAGAGGAGACACTAGTGTCATAGCAAATTATCTCCCCATCGTGCTCACGCCACCCGCCATGAGCTGGTTTACCAGCCTTGCGCCGGACTCCATTGGATCCTGGGAAGAGCTAAAGAAAGTCTTCACCGACAACTTTATGGCCACGTGTACTCGACCCAGCACCAAGCATGATCTCAACCGCATCAACCAGAAGCCGTCTGAGCTCCTCCGCAGCTACATCTGACGTTTCTCCGAGATGAGGAATCCTATTCCCAACATCACAGAAGCTGAGGTCATCACCGCCTTCATCCAAGGACTCCACCATCGCGAGCTTCGCTCCAAATTCAACCGCAAGCCACCTACCGGCATCGGTGAAATGATCACTACGGCCAACCAGTACGCCGACGCCGAGGAAGCCGAGGTGCGCTTCAACGAGGATGTGGGCACTCATCGCCCATCTCGCCGCATTCTCGTCATCGGCGAAATGATCACTACGGCTAGATGGACCTCAAATCAACAGCATGTTCTCGTCATCAATCTCATGGAGATCCATGCCGGTCCACGACGACGATTCATCGCTGGCTACATCAGCCCCCATGACTGTAGATCCGATCTTAGAATCATCTCCGAGGTCACCTTCATCAACAACTTGCCACCCGCTTTCTCGCTACCAGAGGAGGCAGATCAACAATGACGATCTGATCGCATCCATCGATCAGATCTATTGGAGGTTGCTCGGGAAACTCTAGGGGTTACGGCCCTACCTTTCAGGTTCACCAATGTCACCACCACCTTCCAAGATGCCCTAAGGGGCAAATTCATCAACTAGGTTGAAGACGTCCATCCTTTCGCCGACCAGATAGTGCCATATGGCACCGACCAGTCATTCTATCTAAAGCTAAGTCACGCTTTAATATTTTTCTAAATATTCTCCAATCTTCGTTAATCACCATGATGTTTCTCTGAGCTATTTTCTCCATGTTTGCCCTTCAAACGATTTTCCGAACCCCTGAACAATTCTATTGATGCTCGGACGCCTCCAGAGATGGCCCTGTCTCCGGCTCCTCCCTACACGTGCACGAGCATCTGCCCTCTGCGTTATGGGTGGTCGGCAGCGGCTCCTTAGCGATGCATGTTCCTCCTACACGTGCACGGGCTCCGCACTCCGCATTATGGTTAATAGGCTAGCTAGGGCTAGAGACTCAACTACACACTAATTGTTCGGGGGGTTTATATTAAATACATCTTCACAACAACTAATCGCCGAGCTACTTATGCTATTTTATCACCATTGCTGATTTTTCTACGGAGTTCATATATTTGTACATCATGTACTATCCGTTCTACATATTTGTATTGCAGGATCATCGTCCAGGTGATCGGATCACCTGGTGCTCGGACTTCACCACCGATCAACTGGTCGGACCGCTTGGTCCATAGACTCCATCGCCGACCAGTTGATCGGACTATTCACCAGTCGCTTCTACTCAATGCTCACTTCATCGCTGATCAGTTGACTAGACTGTTTGTCGCTCATGCTTCATTGCCAGATACGTCGGTTACTCCTCGGCGCTCGGATTCTTCGTGCTCGAAGACTAAGTGGGCACACTTCACCTTGTGGACATCGCTAGCGATGTCAGGGCTCCTCGGTGCTCGAACGTCGCCAGCGATGCCGGGGACTCCTCGGTGCTCGGTCGTCGCTAGCGACGCCGAAGTGGGCACACTTCACCTTGCAGACATCGCTAGCGATGTCGAGACTCCTTGCTCCTCGGTGCTCGGTCGTCGCCAGCGATGCCGGGGACTCCTCGCTCCTCGGTGCTCGGTCGTCACCAGTGACATCGGGGACTCCTCGCTCCTCGATGCTCGAACATCGCCAGCGATGCCGAGGACTCCTCGCTCCTCGGTGCTCGGACATCGCCAGTGACGCCAGGGACTCCTCGCTCCAAGGTGCTCAGTCATCGCCAGCAACGTCGGGGACTCCTCGCTCCAAGGTGCTCGAACATCGCCAGTGATGCCGGGGACTCCTCGCTCCTTGGTGCTCAGTCATCGCCAGCGACGTCGGGGACTCCTCGCTCCTCGGTGCTCGGACATCGCCAGCGATGCCGAGGACTCCTCGCTCCTCGGTGCTCGAATATCGCTAGTGATGCCGGGGACTCCTCGATCCTCGGTGCTCGGACATCGCCAGCGACGCCGGGGACTCCTCGCTCCTCGGTGCTCTGTCGTCGCCAGCAACGCCGGGGACTCCTCGCTCCTCAGTGCTCGGACATCGCCAGCGACGCTAGGACTCCTCGCTCCTCGGTACTCGGACAACGCCAGCGACGCCGGGGACTCCTCGCTCCTCGGTGCTCGGTCATCGCCAGCGACACCGGGGACTCCTCAGTCCTCTGTCATCGCCAGCAACGTCAGGGACTCCTCGCTCCTTGGTGCTCGAACATCGCCAGCGATGCTAAGGACTCCTCGCTCCAAGGTGCTCAGTCATCGCCAGTGACGCCGGGGACTCCTCGCTCCTCGGTGCTCGGACATCGCCAGCGACGCCGGGGACTCCTCGCTCCTCGGTGCTCAGTCATCGCTAGCAACATCAGGGACTCCTTGCTCCTCAGTGCTCAGACGTCGCCAGCGACGCCGGGGACTCCTTGCTCCTCGGTGCTCGGATCTTGCTATGTCTCATCAGTGTGCTATCAAGCTGCTCCATGCTGTTCGGATCAGGGTGCTGACCTTGGGTAGCACGTCTGGGGTCTTGATACGCGCATGTCAGACAAAGTCGGCAAGCTTTCAGAATTCTTTTTCTTTGACTATGCTACAAGATTCATTCTTCATCTTTCAGCAGGCTCGGGGACTAAGTGGGCACACTTCACCTTGTGGTGAATGTGTGTTTTCTCATCTCATGGCTACGCCCGGGGACTGGCTGCCTGCTCGGTTGGTCTTCTACTTTCTTACCCTGGCACCACGTGACTACGTCACCTACTGTCAGGCTCGGGGACTAGCTGTAGGGGTATGGCTTCCGGTATCCACAAGACAAGACATGGGTCGCACCATCAGAGGTGATCCAGCCCATAAGATCAAGGCGTGCACGGCACTGCTCGGCGTGCACCGCAAGATATTATATAGTACAAAATATGCTACTTTCCTTGTAACCCTACTCCTCCAGAGTATATAAGGAAAGGCAAGGGTCCCCTAGTGGACACGATCGATACATCTCAATGCAATACATCAAAACACAGGATGTAGGTATTACGTCATACTGACGACCGAACCTGTCTAAATCTTGTGTCTTAATTCTTGTATTACCATCTCGCTCCTGATCTCGCTCACCTCTACGATAAATCTACCATCGTGGGATACCCCTCGATAGACTGTCGAGCATCTTTTGTCGACAATAATCTAAAACATTATAGTGTATAAAATAATCCACTAACTATGAAAACCCTTTTTGATATAGGCATACCAAGTTTATCCTATTGAATGCACATTTCTAGGCATAGATTGAGCAAACTAACTACCGTCCGTCTCAAAAGTTCCTGTTTGAATGTAGATGTTGTATACTAATTTAGGTAGCAGCAAAAGGGAGTTTAATATTACAATACCTTATAACAAAGAACAGGGTCCCAACAATGAACATTTGCACATTCTGTGGCCTTGTATGGCACTGACCGTTGCCGCAAACATGTACGAGCATTGCTCCATTCAGCTTCCTCTACTCCAAATCCAGAAAAATGAACCAATAGTTTCTGATTCATAAGGCAAGCAAAAAATGGCACACGCAGTCAAAACAACATAAAATGACAGTAGAAACTACACAAACAGGGAACATATAAGAAAAATAATCCTGGCATGTCGAGGAAACTATACAAGCATTTTTAAACATATATAAATTGCGTATGAAGTTACAATTTGATAGCATGTAGGCCAATAAATATATATGTGCAAGTTTATGTATACAAAGTAAGATAGTGTCAGAGTTATCTCCAGTATATAGCGTACCAATTTGAATTATTTTAGATCTACATAATACACATGCTTCTAGAGAGTCCAACCAAGGATCATGGTATTGTTCAATCATCACTGTTGGATGCTTCTTCTTTCTTTAGAACATGCTGGTGCTGCCTTGGCATGTGTTTCATTAAGAGACATAGAATTACACAACCCAAGTACGAGAGAGCCTTTGTAGTGCAGGCTATAAACCACCGAGGCAGTGGTAGACAACTAGAAACAAACCATAACACGAAGAAAAGGCAAGGGGAGGGGACCTCCAGCCTCAATGCCCAAACTAACAAACTGGGCCTATAAGAACAAAACACATCGACACAATGGTTGCCTACATAGAAGGCAAGACCATGGCACAAAATGTTCACCCTAGATAAGCCGAGATGAGCATCTAGCAGCAATGGCGGCAAAGCATCCGCTAGAGAAGGGTCCAAAGCAACCTCGGCAGCAAAGCATCTACAAGAGAGAAGCCAACACGACAATGGCGGCAAAGCATCCACCGGAGAAGAGATCTGCAGCAGCCAAGCATCCGTCGAAAATGGTAGCAGCAGGTATTCACCACGAAAGCCAAACGACGGTGGCAAAGCTTCCACCAGGAAGGACGACCCAAACAAGAATAGCAGGACAGACCATTGCGAAGAAGGATATAAAGCACACATAGGCATAGTACAAATCTTCGACAACTTGTGCATATAGGGAATGGTGGTGTCCAAAGCAACGCCTCCCGAAAGGAATTGACATACAAAGATGCCACCGTGACTTGTCCGAGGAATCGGACTTGGGTTTTCACCTAGAGACCACGTGCAACAAACGAAGATCGATCTTCGACAACGCCTCCAAGGAGCATGACGCACGAGCACGCGCCATCATCGTTGGCACTGGCCACAAAACGGGCAAGACTTTCGCCAAGAATCTATCGAAGCACGACGTATGAGCCCCGGCACGGTCATGACCATGATAGCTGCTGCCGCCACCACCACCACCAGTAGCGCGGCCTCTGCTACCACCACCAGCGCAGCTATCACCGCCGCTGTGGTCACCAGCACAGCCAGCACCGCCCATGCCATGGCCAGCAGCACCGCCGCCACCATTGCCAAGGCAGCACGATAGCTAATAGACAGATCTTGCCAGGAGGCGGTAAGCCATGTCGAGCACCTGCATCCTCCATAGATCCGGGTCCCATGCACATGGATCTAGCCCCTAGAAGCTCAGATCTGACTGGAGCGAGGACCACTCGACGGGGAACACAACAGGGAGGATGAGTTTGGGAGGAAGAAGGGGGGAGAAGGTTGTGTGACAGCGGCCAGAGCTAGACAGATAGGGCGAGCTCGCTTCATGCGGCAGCTGTCGCCCCTCCCGTCACCCAGGGAGACGACATGGAGAGTTATGCGGAGACATGCATCAAAACAATGCAACCTATATGGTAGTGCAGAGAGGTACGTGGAGAGGTCCCCCAATGATGCTTCTCTAGCACTTAATGGAAGGTTGTAGTGCAGAGTAGATTTTATGATGATGAGACAACTGCACACCATATGACCAGCCTTAATCTTAGCCATAAGCTCAACATAGGGCGTGTTTGTGTCCGCGTTTCCTGCGGTGGTGGCCAAAACAAGCGCATAATCGTGCCAAATGCCCCGCGGCGGTGGCAATTATTGTTTTCGCCGCACCCGGCAAGCGCACCGCAAAAATGAATTGTTGCCGCGTTTCCCATGCCGCAGTGGGATGGCCACATTTTCCATACCGCACCGTGCGGTGTGTAGACTCCGTCCCAAACACCCCCATAGAGGGCTGAGCCTGAGCCACATATATATTCAGTGATGTGAAGCGCCTTGAGTTTCTGCATTGTATAGCTTCTCTATAATAGTTTTGCACAGCCCCTCTCAGGGTTGTCCTTTGTTGCTTTTCTTTGCCTTGTTTTGAGGCCTCTCAGTACAGCACCCCCTCTCTTTTATTTCTTGGCTCACTCTTTGGCGCCAAAGTATTTTTTACATGGTAGGGGGTGGTTAACTATATAGAAGCAAATAAATGTTAACAAGTATTCTGTAATAGGGAAGTCAAAGTAGTGCGGCATGATGGGCCGACTTGTAGAAACTAGAGGACACCAACTAGCAATGCAATGCAAAGAAACTAATTTTTATGTCAAAAATGTATACACTCCTACAGAAACTTATGATAATAAACCACATCTTCAAATCTTCTTTATTTCCTCTGCCTAGCTGCCTGAGATTTGTTGGAATGTCTGATAATGTCATTAAACCTTAATATCTCATGCCTCAAAAAAATTAATATATTAAGTACATATGGGCCCTAACTGAGACCACCTAGCTAGGAGTCCATAATATTGACCTATCTGAGTGTAACACGAGTGCCAAAGCAACCTATATCAGACTAACTTACTGCATTTAGCCTCAGGGTTTCCTCCCTGTACATACAAATGAGAATGGAATCACATGTACGTTGCTATGACTAACAGATGTTTATCGCACAAGTAACTAACGGCTGCCTTCACTTTTTATCAACATCATCAAAATTTGATTTCCTTACCAAATCACCAGATTCGCAAAACCTTTGAGCCACGAAGTCTTGGACATCGAACCTGCAATATATAACGATGCACATATATCGACAGAATATCGTCGGCAGTCCTCCGAGGGGTATCCTACGAAGGTAGATTGATCGACAGAGGAGCGTGAGATCAAGAACAAGAAGGCAACAGAGACACATGAGTTAGACAGGTTCAGGCCGTCAGTATGACGTAATACCCTACTCCTGTGGTCTGTTGGTTTGTATTAGCTATCGTCTGATATTGCGTGTGTTTGGAGGGGGTCCCTGCCCACCTTATATAATCTGGAGAGCAGGGTTACAAGTCGGTTAGATCTGAGAGATAACCAAAAAGTAATAACTGATTATAGGAATCTTGGGATCATACATATCCTAACAGATTTCGTAGTATCTTTGGGATATCTTTCAGATGTCTTGCGGAAGACGCCGACCAGAGTCGTGCCCCATAAGGCTTCGTCTTGTGGGCTGGGCCGCCCTTGAGGGTGCAGCCCATGTGGTCTGCCATGGGTATCCGGGGTCATACCCCCCATAGCTAGTCCCCGAGCACCTTATACCCATTGTGCAACGCCATCTTGAGCTTGTCCGAGCAGGTGCAAACAAAGCCGAGCAGTCGAACTCATAGTCCGACCACCGTGATGAGTTGCCGAGTAGCGTGTACTGTTTTCGAGCAGCATAACCCAAGCACGGCTTGCCATGAGGGTGAAAGGAGCTCAAGTTCAGAATCGAAAATTTCTGCTGAAGGTGATGGGTACCTCGGACCATGGGCGATAACTGGGGTTGGCAGTGTCGTCTTCCGTAGTGACGAAGAGCACCCGCCATGCGGCAAGCTTCCGTTCTCTTCTGCTTTCGGTGGAGGCGAGGCCCCCGAAGATAGTGGCGACCACCTTGTCGTGGTCCTGGAAGGCATTGTTGTTGCCCTCAGGTGGTCAGCGGCCTCCAGCTCCGTCGTTGGCATCGTCTTCCAGCTTTTTGTCCTAAAATTCCTTAGCCAAGCCGAGGCAGTTCTTCATCTTGTGTTTGGCGTTCTTGTGAAGAGGGCATGGGCCGTCGAGGATCTTTTGGTACTGCTCGTCGTAGTTGCGCTTGGCGCGAGGTTGATTGACGGCGGCGACGATGTGGTCTGGCCGGCAGCGATGATTTTGGCCAAGCTTGGGTCCTTCTGTTCGATCACGGCCGCTGTCACGATGGTAACTACGGTCGTCGAAGCGGCGATCGTTGTGGCGTCGGTCGTCGGGGCGGTCGTCGTAGCGGTGAGGTGGGCGATGGGTGCCCACATCCTCGTTGAAGCGCACCTCGGCTTCCTCGGCGTTGGCGTACTGGTTGGCAGTAGTGATTATCTCGCCAATGCCTGTGGGTGGCTTGCGGTTGAACTTGGAGCAAAGCTCACGATGGTGGAGTCCTCGGGTGAAGGCGGTGATGACCTCAGCTTCCATGATGTTGGGAATAGAATTCCTCATCTCGGAAAAGCGCCAAATGTAGCTACGGAGGAGCTCGGACGGCTTCTGGTTGATGTGGTTGAGATCATGCTTGGTGCCCGGCCGAGTACACGTAGCCATATAATTGTCGGTGAAGACTTTTTTAGCTCTTCCCAGGATCCGATGGAGTCCGGGGCAAGGCTAGTAAACTAGCTCATGGCGGGTGGCGTGAGCATGACGGGGAGATAGTTCACCATGACATTGGTGTCTCCTCCAGTGGCGCGGACAGCGGTGGCATAAGCCTATAGCCACTGTGTTGGATTCATCCTTCCCTCGTAGGGCTCGACCCCAGTGATTTTGAAACCATGGGGCCATTGGAGTGTTTGGAGCGCCCTCGTAAACGCTGGAGGCCCTTCGGGGTTGTGGTCGGCGTCGATCTGCTCGAGAGCTGAATCCGGGTTTCCGTACTCCTGCCCATACTCCTAGCAGCGGCGTACTTCGTCTTCATGGTGACCGAAGCGACGTTGCTCAATACGCCGTTGTGCATCCCAGAGGTTGCTGAGGTGCACTCGAGCGTCCTGTTCGACCTCCTTGTCGTGTTGGCGATGGTGATCGGCGCGGTGGCCCTTGGCTCCCCCTGGAGAGGCAGTGACTGGTCAGCAAAACGACTTTGACTGGGGCGGCGATTGGATCTTGGCGCAGCTGATCAGCGAATCGTGCTCGTGGAGCACGAAGGTCTCTAATCCTCATGAATCTCATTAACCTGACAGTGTGCCACTTTAAGCTTGGCAGCAACCTTGGTGAGCTCGGGCGTCTGCGGGAGGCGGGCGAGCTCGTTGGCGGCCACTGCTAGATTGGCGCTTGGAGTCTTGAAGACGTCGTGGCCATCAACACAGAGAAACTCTTCGTCGAGGTCGCGGTGGAGTGGAAGTGGCCTTCCTTGTGAGTCGAGACGATTATTTCGAGCAGCCTCGGCCCGCGCAATAGTTGCCTCATTTTCTTGGCGCTGCACGCGGTTGACATTCCAGTTCTCATGAGCGACACGTTCCTCCTCGGTTTTGCCATTCCGAGGATGGTTGTCGACGCTGACGTTGAAGATCGCGCCACCCCAAAAGGGTGGGAAAAGGAGCTGCTTGGTGAAGGTTTCGGCAAGGGCCTCCGTAGAGCCCTGAGACTCGAAGCCCGGATTTTCCTCCAGGATGGTCTGGAGGGACGCTCTAGGGCACCGGCCTATGTGTAGCATGTTGGCGATCTGACGGAGGCTGGACGGTGAGCTGGTTGGCGAGTGGATGGGCATCTCCCACCTGGTCGGTGAATTTTCCCCTCAGGGCATCTTGGTAAGTAGCGGCGACGTTGGTGAACCTGAAGGGCAGAGCCGCAACTCATGGAGTTTTCTGAGCAGCCTCCGATAGATCTGGATTGGAGGGTGGTCGGTGCTAAATCAAAGTGTCTAGGGCTGATTCGGCGATGGAGAGGCAATCGGCGAGCTTCAGACCAACCCGATTGATGGATTCGATCAGATCGTCATTGTTGATCTGCCTCCTCTGGTAGTGAAGAAGCGGGCGGCGGATCATTGATGAAGGCAACCTTGGAAGTGGTTCCAAGATCGGATCTGCAGTTGCAGGCGCGGGGGTGGTCGGCGTAGAAATGATCTGCACCAGCTCGAGGAGCTCTCTAACTCTGTCAGCGTTGATGACCCCCGAGATGGATCCGACCATGAAGATCTGGCCGGGCTACGGAAGGGACGAAGAGCCTGCGGAAAAAGCCATCTTGTTCGACAAGGAAACAGCACGCACAGCCCCTACCTAGCGCGCCAACTATCGACAGAATATCGTCGGCAATCCTCCAAGGGGTATCCCACGAAGGTAGATTGATCGGCAGAGGAGCGTGAGATCAAGAACAAGAAGATAACAGAGACACACGAGTTAGACAGGTTCAGGCCATCAGGATGACGTAATACCCTACTCCTGTGGTCTGTTGGTTTGTATTAGCTATCGTCTGATATTACGTGTGTTTGGAGGGGGTCCCTGCCCGCCTTATATAGTCCGGGGAGCAGGGTTACAAGTCGGTTAGATCTGAGAGATAACCAGAAAGTAATAACTGATTATAGAAATCTTGGGATCATACATATCTTAACAGATCTCGTAGTATCTTTGGGATATCTTCCAGATGTCTTGCGGAAGGCGCCAACCAGAGTCGTGCCTCGCAAGGCTTCATCTTATGGGCTGGGCCGCCCCTAAGGACGCAGCCCATGTGATCTGCCGTGGGTATCCGGGGTCATACCCCCACTAAATAAATAAATAAATAAATAAATATATATATATATATATATATATATATATATATATATATATATATATATATATATATATATATATATATATATATATATGTTTCAATGACGAAGGGTAGAAAGCACTTTATACAAATGATCAAGTTTCAGGCAGCACTTCATAGGGTTATACAATACCTTCTCTTACATGCATTTAACATCTTTTGCTTATGATTAATTTCCTCCAAACCGTTGGAAAAATCTGTTAGACCTAGACACACTATCATTTGGAATATAAGCTGTGTCAGCTAGATTATTTTATTTGATTCATATATCAAAACAGGGACCCGCGATACAATGATAAGCTAATAGGGATAATTTGTGTTGCTTGGCACATAAATACATTAAAAACACTATAGCGATTAACACTTTGTTACTTTTATTAATAAGTGCATAAGAGAATATACATGGTAAGATATAATGGCTTCAAAAGTTTATGTATGAGTAGTCCGTCCAGAAATTAGATGCGCAGGAAGGAAGACGTGTATATATAACCACGTCCCCGTCTTTTTTTGAAAATTGAAAACCTTGTAATATGTGGCAATCAATCAAAAAGCAAAATATAAGAAGGCCAGGTGCAAGAGTCTCCGTATCAAGAGTCATCTCTAGCTAACTTAGCTTCGTACTTGATGTGACCATCGATGATATAATTATTCCCTGATTTTCAAATAATGCTAATAACAATGAGTTGAAGGAAGATACATGATAGACAATTGTCATGGATTTATGATGCATATCAGTTGCAAGAATAAAATTATAACATATAGCAATATCCTAAAGAATAATACTGCCCTCGAGATAATTGTCATGTTTTTGTGATGCATAGCGATCGATGTGTAGCAAGAATAAAAACGGAACGTGGCATTATATATCCTAATAATAGAAAAGAAGTGCCGGGAAGTTATGAGGAGGCATGTAAGCATGGGAAACAAACAAGCTCATAGATCCGAAAAGGATGCAACACATTCATTTGGCAAGTAAGGGAACAACGACGACAAAGTATGATGGAACTAAAAGGCTGCACGCAGAGTTACAGTTTATCATTAGCTTTTTTAGCATGAAATGGAAACAAACCTTCTACGTCAGATGAAATAATACAGCCGCGCTCACTATCAATTCCATGGCTCTGAGTTACATACAAATCAAGATAAGGAGCATAATACTTATATGCTCATAAATCATAACTCAGTTCACAGATTTGATCACTCGCTCACTGTGTTGTTCCATTATTATTGCCTTCCTAAAAACCAGCAACTAGCAGATCCACGCAAAGAAGCATCAGTGATCATTGTCACAGGTAACATCTATCACCTGAGGAAGACGAAGATCCTGCGTGCGTAGTGACCATTGGCTTCAACTTGCTGAGGGAGCAGCCTCGAGCTTGCTGATGGTTGGCCCAAAACTCCCTTGTGCTCACCACTGGAGGATGTGCTTTCCTGGCTACCTTGGGGCAATGCTTGTTACGATTGTTATGAAACCAGTTGAGCACCTGCATCAGTCCCCCCCAGCCCAGATCCCCAGATCCCGAATGAAAAAGGTTCATATGGGAGGAGGAATTTGAAATATCTGGAACATCGATGCACAGAGCTAGCCATGTACCTGCTTTGGCTTGACGGGAGTCATGCCAGCAAGGCCCCGGAAGTAGCTAAATTTCACAGCGAGCTCATCCATGAGGATGTGATCCAGCCTGCGATTGGTGACCGGGAACAGGCGCTCCTCCATCTCTTTCACTTCGGCCGGCAGGAATCGGAAGGGTCCCTTCATCCCCGTGCTGCTTGATTGCCCATCCATCCTTCTCCGATCTAACTGCTAAGACGACTGCTACTGAGCCTTCAAGCGGTGGTAGATTGAAGGTTGTTCAAGTAAACGATGGATGGATTACCGGAGATTGGAGATCGGAAAGGAAGGGGAAAGAGAGAAGGGTCGAGGGACGTTACCAGTGCGAGCCCGCTGCGTGCTCTACGTGCCGTGTGCACTGCTGCCAGTTGCCGTCCTCTATATCTAGCCAACGTGTTTCTCTCTCATCTGACGTGTTAGCCAGGCCACGCCACAAGGACAGTGTCAGATGGGGTCCACTTCTGTTAAAAAAAATGTTGGTTTGCTATAGGCTAGCGCTTAAATGAGTAATACAAATGATTTTTTATATTAATTGCAGAGGTGATGAAGAAGGAAAAACAACTCATCTAAAATAAGCCGTATTAATGACCATACGATTCATAGTTCCATTTATCCTTAAGTATAAGCTTTTCTAAAACTTAAGAAAAAAGTATAAGCATTTCTAGGAATAACAATATTAATTATGGCACTCGCAATGCAGAAACTATGATAGTTTCTATATGTATTAATTGCACCGTCACATTGGCAATTTGCTGATGTGGTAAGTGATTTAACGATGAGAGAGAAAAAATTCAAAAAACTAGGTCTAACTAAGAAACTAGGTCTTCACGGTTATCGGTGGACAAAAAACTACTCGTAGCCTATTGGGAGAGTAAACATGATTTCTATCACTACTTATACCATGTACTGTAGAAAATCTTGCATTGGGAAGGATAGTTTCTAGATACGATGTCTTATATTATAGAAACTGCTAATAGTTTTTTTCATTAGGAGTGCCCTTATGCAGCCAGAGAAAAATCTGTCATGCCCATCATTAAACGACATTGTGTAATTCTCAGTTCTTACATTTTGAGAGTTCCAAAGGGGACGATGATGAGCGACGTCATATGGATGATTCAAGAATATTCAAATATCAAAACACAACTAGATTTAATTTTGACATCAAGAATAGAAGAGAAAAATGATTTTCCTACTAAGGACAAGAAGTAAATTTGAGCTATGGAAAATCTAACCACTACAAGAAATCCTTTAATCCATGACGGATTCTTCATGACGAATTATAAGAACGTCACTAAGTAATTGAACATGTACCACTACCGGTTATTAAGGCCCATTCCAGCCCACTACCGGCGTTGGAGTATAAGAACGAAGGCAAACCCTAGCCCAATACTCCTCCCGATCTCCCACAACCGCACACTTCTTGGTCCTTCCATCCGCAGTCGATACTTCTCCCTCCGTCTCCTACCTCCCGATCCTCCACGAGTCGTTTAACTTCACTTACCGCCACCCGGCCACCACGTCCTCTCTCTCCTCAAACTCCCGAAATAGAGCAGGAGTAGTGTGGGGCTACAGTGGCACGGTGGCTGCTGGCGTCGTGGAGTAGTGGCGATGCGGAATAGCGAGCTAGGTTGCAGCGGCACGGAGCAGCGACGTGGGGTTGTCATGGCATTGAGCTATGGCGACGCGACGGCCCGGGGCAGGTGGCATGGAGCAGAGGTGGCGCAGGGCTACGGCGGCGTGGAGAAGCGGTGATGTTGTGGCGTGGGGCTACAAATCGGGCGGCGCGCGGTGCTACTAGTTCAGCAAGAGGTCCAACAAGGAGATTGATGACATCAGCATAAGTGCCCACCCATCCGCTTCCCTCCTCATCCATCTACTGTGTGTGCCTCTTAGGAACTCAATTCTTTACCTGCAATGCTCAGCCTGCTCGAGGAACCGATGTTCTAGATCTGGCGTCTTGGTAGGTTCTGGATCTCAAGTCTTGGTTGTTGAAGATCCTTGTTCTTGCAAAATATCAATAGGCTATACATAGAGTAACAGATGGTGAGGCTTCAGTTTAATAGAGATCATAGGGGATAGAGAAGCTAGACATTCTAACTACATTGTAACAACATTGCTTGTAAGCTCTACCTGAAGGTCAAATGAATGTGACAAGAGGTAGTAGTATGTTCATAGTATTTTGTCAGACTCCACCTACAAAATAATTATGTAGTTACTAACAATATTCTCTATTGATTTCTGAAAATGCAGAACTACTTGTTCAGTTGTTCTGTTTCATTACTTATGTTTAGTAGTGAGGACAGAAAGAAAGAGTAGATCAGTAGATAGTTTACCATAGAAGAGAATGGAGTGCTTTGTTCAAATGTGGTCTTACTTGCTTATTGATATTTGTACTGTTTCTAAGCTGAAAACGAGCCAGATTTGTCTAGTCTTATAGTAGCTAAAGTAAATAAATAGCCTGTAGCATATCTTCATGTCACCTAAATAGATTTATGTTCAGTTGGTGTATGAACTTATTGACAATTGTATTTACATGCTCATATGTGTTTGGAGGAAGGAGGCATGGCTTGGGCAGCAGCATGACATGGAAAACCTGTCAAAGAAAATCAAGAACAGGTTTGTTCCCTTTCTATTTGATTTTTGTTTTATATTCGATCAATCTGGGCCTGTGTTAAGAGCCACATGTTGTTCTGCTATATCTTTAATTCTTTGTTCATATCTTGACTTTGTAGCATTGCAAGGAGTGCTTATTTACTTTGCTATCTGTTTAATTCTTTTTCTGCTATCTGTTTATTTCTTAGTTAACTCATCTATATCTACTTGAAGCAATAGAGACAAAAATAGCTTTTACTACTAGTATACTAGTTTACTCAAAAAAATCTTAAATCTAGATGTCCATAAGCTACACATGAGTTGTTACCTGGTTGTCAAATACGAGTTACCATCTAATAGTCATATTAGTTGTACTTGGGTAAGATATTGTAAGCATTTAGGGGTTGTTTGGGTGCAACCCTGAGCTTGCTGCCTGGGCATTTCACCTGCCTGTGAGCTGCTTGCTATCAATTGTAAAAATGACTAGCAAGGCACATATAAACCTGAGGTGACAGAAGAGCTACGCAGCATTTGGTTCATCCGTTTGAGGAGTAACTGGGCGGACATCCAGGTGATCGATTTCGTGCACTTGGTGCCCTGCAACTAGCGTAGGAATCTGCATCTGGCAAAGAAACTGGGGCTCCACCACCGCTTGTTGAGCAGCCACAGGTCACTACCGCAGGAGGCAGCCACTGGGCACCGACAGTGGGAGTAGGTAGCGTTGACATTGGAGGTGGTCCGAATCACACACTAGCTGGGCTTTTTTTTGCACACATCCATAAAATACATGAGAAAAAGATTGAGGGGTCATAGGTGATTGAGCATTAGCTTGGTCTTGATCTTACTGTAACACCCCACGTCCAAAAACTACTTATATGGTCTAGCTCCGCACGTGGAATGGGCCTACATACGCGTAGCACCTCTCTTATATTTTGTCTTCGCTTCATGTAAAAGGGTTAACTCAGACGTGCTACGATTGGAACGACAAGGCTTATATGCTGGCCTTCACTCTCCTAAACTCCCAAGGTGGTACTGGCCCTCACGCTCCTAAACTCTCAAGGTGGTACTAAACCCACCAACAACAACTCTACATGTGTCACTTTATATGGGCCAACTTCACAACTACTACAGGCTACTAATAGGCTGGGCTGTTACATTCACCCCCTTAAGGGCTGACGCCCTCGGTAGCTCACCATATATATATGGCAGATGTCCAAGACCACCCCTTGGCACACTCCTCCAGGGCACGTGCAACGAGAGTTGATGCTCTGATACTATCTGTAACACCCCGCATCCAAAAACTGCTTATATGGCCTAACTCCGCACATGGAATGGACCTACATAAGTGTAGCGCCTCTCTTACACTTTCGTCCTCACTTCGTGTAAAAGGGTTAACCTAGACATGCTATGATTGGAACGACAAGGCTTATAAGCTGGCCCTCTCCCTCCTAAACTCTCAAGGTGGTACTAAACCCACCAACAATAACTCCACATGTGCCACTTGGGCTACATGGGTCACCTTCACAACTACTACAGGCTACTAATGGGCTAGAGTATTACACTTACCCTTATGATGGTGGAGAAATCACCACACTCCATGCTCCATCCAAGCATGAGAGATTTGGAGTTAGGGTTTGAGAGAAAAATCAAGAAAATTTGAAAAGAGAGCTCTTGAGCTAACCATGGCTAAGGATTGAGATGGAGAATCTCTTAGACTTGATGAGGGGTTGATCGTACTGCCTTTGCTTCACTTCATCTTTGTTCTTCCTCCATTTCTCCACTTCCTCTCTCTAGTTCTTTGTAACACCTTAGTGTTAAGCATGCATTGGGCACTTGCATTTCATGAGCACAAGCATCATCCAAGCACTCATGAGCATGAGCATAAGAAGTTTCATCTCATTCACTTTATCTTTATCACATGTGATGTTGCTTGCCATTGTGTGTGGCCAATGCATGAAATGGTTGTGAGGTCACAAAAACACCTTAGACACACTTAGGATGGTACATGGAACATGTTTGGTATTCATGACTTGGACCAAAACAGCCCCCAAGTCATAGTTAATCTAGAAACTTCCATTTTTATGTTACTATTTTGACCAAAGTTGAATTATAGCATAGAGTGTTTACATGGCAGTGCACCCTTAAGCAAAGTTGTAGTACTTGACTAGAGTAGCAACTTTTATGTTTCAGTCAAGAGCTAATTCAGTGCCTAACATGGTCAAATAGGGCTCACAAGAATCAATAAAATGTTATTTTCAACTTAGAAAAAATTGTTGTCATGAACTGATTTTCAGTTTCGATGTACCATACTTCGAAGCTTTGCATTTTGAAAACCATGGTGAATTAGAGAAAACTTTCTAAAGCAAAGTTGTAGACCTCGTGTAGCTCTACAATACTTAGTAATGGAGTTTTTTTCTAAATCGCCACGGATTTAGAGTTAGACGATCACAGAGTAGCGTTGTCAAACACTGTCATCGGCTTGATGGCCGCATCCACGTGTGCATCAGTGGTCGACCGGGCATAGGCCATGGCCGTCGTGTGGTAGCCGCACACCAGCGATGGCTTGGCCGGTCAGGTCAGAGCATGCACAAAGGCACCACGCCCCTGTTGCTCACTCCACTCACCCTCTCTCACTTCCTTCCTCTCGCTCTGCCTTGCCAAAGCAGAGCTCCGAGCTCGCTGCATCACCGTCGTAGCTCTGCCGCAGTCGGTCGCCACCGATGTAGCTCCATCGGTCGATTCGTCTCGGCCACAGCTACTCTGCCATCACCTCCACCTCCTCGAGCCACCAACACCACCTCTCAACCCAAGGTAAAGCGGCGTTCTGCTTCACCATAGCCGCCGTCGCCACTGGAGCGCCGTCGTGCTCTTGGCTCACCGTGGCCCTACTACTCCACTGCATCCCCAGCCTTCCTCTTCTTCAGTATGGCACCACACTAGGCTCTAGATGCTCAGGCCAGATCTAGGGTCGACGCTACCGCCTGGTTGTGTAGGAACACATCGCCGCTCCGCGCACGGCCGCCGTGGCACTCAAGCTCGCTGTTGCCGAGCTGGCCCATCTCCTCCCTCCTCTCTCGCGTGTCTTAGGTTGAGTAACCCTAGACCTAGTGGATGGCATGATAGAGACCTACCTTTCACCACCATCTAGCTAGAACGGTGGGAGCACCACCGTGCTCTGTGCGCCACCGCGCGGCCATGCACACGGTTGGAGCTCACTATCGCCTCACCGGAACCCTAACCCACCCTAGATAGCTTCATTAGGATTCTGTGAAGCTGTAGGGCACCTCACCAGAGCACGTGATGGCCAGAGAACACCGGCATACCATTGTGCTACTTCCGTCATCCGCCATTGCCGCCGACGATCCATGTCCGGTGAACCTTAGGTCACATCTTCACCACCAACTAACGCGGCTTGATGAGGGAAACATGTTGGTGTCACCCTCGTCGCCAGTGATCTCTCCGCCAATGAGATAGGGCTAGCCAAAGCACCTCCCCTACCCCGGTATCACTGATGTGTGGGTTCTACTGACCAGTGGGTCCTAGCTGTCAGCGGCTGCATTAAGAATTTGAATTTATTCTTTTTCAAAAATATAGGCAAACTTTGAAAATTCATAAGTATAGTTGTAGATTTCCAAATTGAGTGAACCAAGTTTTGTTGGATTCATCATGAAGTGTACTATTTGATAAAAATATGAAACCTACTGTTTGGGATGTTTTTCTAGGATAATTAAATTGAGCTAGACAAGTGCTTTTAAATTGTTTTCAATCTTGTAAAATGCATAACTTGAGCTAGGAAAGTGATAAAATTATGATTCCAATTTTTCTGATCTTGTGTTGACATACTCTAGCTAAGAAAATACTAAACCTATAGTAAGCATACTTAGAATATAATCTTCCCATTTAATCTTAAATAATTGCTAGTTTCTATTGAAAATAAATGGGGTAAAAATACATAACTAATGATCATGCAAATTTTTACACAGTGATATGGTGCTAGGATGAATGTAAAAAAAATATGAAATCTGTTGTTTGACACTTTTCACTAGGCTAAACTATTTTTGCTAAAAGAAGCCTATGCAACTTGTCATTTTTGTAGAGATGGTTATCCATATCCAAATGGCATGAAATTTGTACATTAGACTTTTGGGGATATATGTAGGCTACTATAATTTTCTCACAATTTATTGTACACTTTGGATATATTTTCCTTATTTCACCTTAGTGTCCAAATAAATTAATAAATGTATTTAAATAATTTATTTTGGCTTGACCATCATGTTTTCTAGAGTGTGTATGATGCGTATGAACTGTTGGTACCATTGGTTGTGCCTAAATTTGATTGCTTATATGCAGTAAAATATTAATTGCTCTATAATTCAATTATAGTGACTGTTCGGACAGTTTTGGTTGTGAAGTAAATTGTATGGGTAAAGTAATGTTTGTTGTGAATCTTGTCAATAACAAAGTTGTAGATAACTTACTTATCTTATGTGTTTAAAATTCTCATGTCAATAGGATAAATGGTTTGAGAGTTATAGTTGTTAGAAGTTGGTCTCCAGAAATGCTTATTCTCTGGAATTTCTGGATAGATCTAGGAAATTACTTTGTTTGACCTTGATAACCATTGAATCATCTTGAGATGACTATAAAAAAGTTGTAGGAAGTTTTATAAGATTTCTATAAAGTCTAATATCATAGTATTTGGTTAAGTAGAACTCCATATATAGCCAAAATAATTAGCTCCTGTTTATAGCAGAAAATGACTAAGTCAATTATAGTTGTTTGTCTTATGTGATGCTTGTGTAGATGCTTAGGCTAATTGAGATTAGTTGTTAGCTGTAGGTTCTAAGCCTCTTTCTGATGATGAACAACTATACCTTAGGTTACTAGAACTTGGTGAGTGTATGTTTCTTGTATTATAGAAGAGATATGCACCTACTCCGTAAAGATCAATTAGAAGAAAATTATACATCTACCTTGCCAACGAATGTTAAACTTATCCTATACCTTGTGGATAACCATGCTCATGCATATACAATTTATCAT